>NW_015552675.1:131177-151329 GCF_001515605.1 Sinocyclocheilus anshuiensis
TTGGAGTGGACTTTGAGATTTGTAACTTTCTAGATCTTTTTTATACCCAAACATACACACTACACACTGACTAAAATGTAACTAAAATGTACATTTTTTTCTGTAAAAAACTAAAATAATTATTTTATTCAAAAATTCTCTTCTGGGTCAGTCTCCACTGCACATTCACAAGAGTAGGGTACAACGGGGCTAAAGGCACATCCTAAAAAAAAAATGTGCTTTTCACTATGTCCATAATGTATGATTGCAGGAAAATTAAATAAATAATAAATAAATCAATATAATATTTACTCCTCAATTAAAATGTTTTTAAAAAAGGTATTTTAAAACAGGTCTATTCAATAAAATATAGGCCTATGATTAAAATATGAACACTTCAGCCATCAATAAAAATCAATGAAATAAAAAGCTTGTATTTCAAGCACTAACTTTCAAAAACAACCTGTTTAACACGAAATATGTTTCTTCTAATTTTTTCACTATGTAGTATTAGAAATAGTTAGCTATATACCGTTATCAGCATATGTTGAAGTAGATTCGTCTCATCGTCTCTTGCGGCGTCAGATGCCGAAAGCTCCGTCATTACTTCCTCATTCCGTTTTTACTTTCATTTTCTGCATAGTGAATTGACTGACATTGAGACGTTCACCGGCATAACTCTTGCGCAAAGTTTGCACGTTGCTTGTGTGTGAAATCCACTGGCTCGCCTTCATGGTTTAAAACAGAAATATTTCCAACATTGCAACGTAACCAATTACCCCACCCCCACACGTGTATCGAAAACGTACCGAACCGTGACACCACTGTCAGCTTCATTCCATCAGTGTGGCATAAACAGTATTGCATGTATTCACAATGATATTTGTTCTAATATCACTAAAAGCTTGTTTGTTGCAGTAGTTACGAATTTCATTTATGGATATTTTAATATGTGAAATACAGGTAGTTTGACATTATTACAATCATTTGATGTGTGACTGATTGTGTCACTCATTTTTAAAGTGGGATTACCTTTTATCTGTAGGGTATCAGAGTGAATCAGACAATTTAAGATTTGATCAGATTGGAGTTGAACAACCCAAAGAGCCAAATTCCACAAAGAGGCCCAGGATAACAAGACAACGTCATAAATCTGTCCAGATCCTAGCACCAGCCCGTCTGAAGCAAGCCTAACCAACCAGCTCTTTCACAGAACAGCTTGCAACATTAACACAAAATAACACTTATTGATAATCCCAACTCAGGAAGGAGTTTGACAAATTTGGGGCAAGTAACCAAGATTAATGGTCAAAGAGATGCACAGCTGACCATCACATGTAAATCCATGATAGAAATCATGAGCTACATACTTCCTCGAACTGGTTTCCCCATCCAGGACAAAGACCAGGCTCCTTCTAGACCATTTGACCTTTTTGTTCCTCACAAAGCACACCCTTACATTCACAGAACGACAGAGAGACTGTCTTTTACATATGTAGATGCATGTAAAATCATCTTAAAAGGACTTATAAACAAATATCAGTCCATTGCATAACTTCATAGCATTTATGTAACCTACACATTTTTCTATAATGTTCTAATCACTCATTGTGTATGTATTTTTAATAACTATTGAATAGCTTATGTATCATATTCTTGTTATAGAAATCATGTTCAAATTATACTCTGCAAAAGCGGGAAAATTCGGATCATGTGACTGATAAGATAACATGATGATTTATGTATTGGGAGGAGAAACATAGCAACACCCCGAGCTAAGACAATGTCTAATTGGTCAAGACACCATTTGGGATGTGTCCAACAGCCATGTTTAAATACTCAGGACACCATCAAATTATGCTTTTTCTTGCCTTTTTGCCACCGCGTTTTGACGCTGCTTTTTAGCCCTCTTTGAGCATGCTCTGGCTTACACGCCAGCTGCTCCTCTAAAATCCTGAGGAGAAACGCCATCCAGTCACGTCACTCTTCTTGCTGGATTCTACTTTAATTTCTTTTCTTTTCCGTTGAGAGTTTCGTGTTCGGAGTTAAGTTTTACAGCTACTCAGTGTCTCCGAGTCCGACCTCGAGTGCCCATCTAAAACTTCAACCAGCCCACAACTCCGCAACTTCAGCCAACCCCCAAGACTTCACTAAGAACGACCACTGAATTTCCAGCCAATCAGCAACCTTGGGAAACCCCTTCAACAAAAGGGAATCCCTTAACACAAAGGCAACGCAAGTACAACCTCCAGATTCTAGCTGAACTGGTGCATTTAATATAAAGTTTATAGCCTCATTGAAAGACTCAATGCGAGGGTTAATTAGATGATTGATGGTTGTTCAGGTCTATGCAGTTGCATATATTGCTATAAACTTGGGATTTCATATTTTCACTCTTCTAAACTCATTCTGTCCTCACTTTCTCTCTTTCTGCAACTTGTGTGAATGTATGAGTGCGTATGTTTATGTGATAGATTAGTTTATATGTCTTAGATTTATCCAATAAAGCCTTATTTATATTGAAAATGCTTACAAATTAATGTCTTAAACTGCCGATCTTGTTACTGTGCTAATAAATAGTGTTTTCACTATATTTTGGATTTTAATATCCATTACAGAGTTGATGTTATACGGCTTGTTCAATTAATCACTGGCCGACTCCGTGATCAGCCGTAGAACAGCGATTCTGTTTAAATTCCCTATAAAATTATAATTGATTCCCTTTTAGTCAAATTGACCTGTTTCCCTTACATCTATTGGTGGAGAATGCGGGCAGTTTAATATAAACTATGAACATAAACCAAGTTATTTCATCTTTTCTATTGCTGTAGATGAAATATGAGAATCTTTTGAGTCGAGACTGGTGTGTGGCGCAAGCAGCACGCGGCCACTTGAATGAATGAATGCAGAGAAGGCTGTAACTCGAGTCTCTCCATTGTTAAACTGCAGTAAGTGAACTTAAAGTTAAGATCTGAGATTGTACGATAAAGTCGACATTGAGCGTGTTCCTCTTTTTCTTTAATGCCTTGTTTATAGCTGAATTGATGTCATTGCGTGTTCCAGTGTCATTCAATAGCTATACTCCCGACCAGGGAATCTCAGTCACCATTAGCTGAACGGAGTGAAACTGCAGTAATTCAAAGGGAAATAAATCGTGGATAAAGAATAGTTTTGAGTGTGTTCCTCAATCTATTTATCAAAGCCTTATTATTCATAGCTTGATTGCCAGTGCGTGTTCCATTGCCAAATCAACTATGCTATTCGACTCCCTGGGTTAAACATTAGAGAATAATGCTTGCCTGTCTGTATCTGTTGTTCACTAAGTGATGTTAAGATACATGTAACACTGCGGGTGTCCGAGTGTGATGGGAGTGTTTTAAAAATAAATATCAATACCATATGAGCAGGGTAGGGCAATGTATATTGTAACATATTAAACTGTAAAAGGACTGTAAAAACATGATTTAGTTACAGTTGAGATACAGGTTTTCACAAAAATAGATCTAAAATAAACCTCATATTTCAGTCTTTAAAAGAAAAGATACAAGTCAGAAGTATAAATTATTATATTAATTTAAAACAGGGTTGTATGGGTGGATGGGGGAAACAACAGACAGGCTTATTGAAAATCCAATTTGATTCTCTGCCAGTAGGAGGCGCTTTTGGAACATCAAACATATAGCAGTTTCCCCAGAAATGGCTGTAAACAAAGCGGTGCTGCACTCATGAACACTACTTTATCAGATAATGTTGAAATGCAATCGAAACTTTTCTGAAGACACTCGGTTCTTTTCAGAGATACATACCTGAATAAAACCACCTGCGTCGCATTATTTGAATTAGTAAGAATGATTAAAGTGTTTAAAACTATAGCCTATAATGTTGAAAATTTATGAGGAAAGTCCTCTAATGAGTTACCAGAGTAAGCCTATGTGCCGGGCCTCAGACCTGGACTGCCCTGGCCCAATTAAACCCCTGCCTACTGCTCCATTTATCCAGGCACCTTCAGTTTGTAATATACTGGCCATAGATTTGAGGTAACATTTGCCTCCACATGATCCACTAGACATAATGTTTTCAGGAGAGTTCATGATAAATCAAATATAGCATTTTATTTGTAAGGTAAAAATGTATCATGCCAATTAAATAATTAAACAATGAGAATCCAATTCAGATAAATACATAACATCAATTACTTAAAGATTAATCTAAGAGATGCATACCTGACAGCAGAGAGACACACAGCAGCATGTGAATTCCAGTGGAGAGCTCCAGAGATTCACATACGCTGTGTGACTAAAATGCCACTTTGCCTATATACCCATATCAGAAACAAACAAAAATCTTCAAATCAGTTACAAAACATAAAAACATAAAAGATCTTTTGGTTTGTTAGGATCTCAAGACCCAGAGTTGCACCTGGCCAGAGAAAGAAAAACATTCTGACAGACCCTGAGGGAGACACACCCCTCATCAGCAGAGCAGAATTCTTCAAAAGTGTTCAATCTTCTAATAATATAAGTGACTGCTGTGAAATTGACACCATTTTACTAATCACAGGGAGACCTTTAGAATGATACTAAACTTGAAGGGGAAAAACAACAGATTCACAAGATATAACATATATGGTATATGGATATTCTTAGTCAACTTTCAGTGGAGCCTGGTGGGGGAGAGGGTGAGGGAGAGGGAGAGAGGAGAGGGGAGAAGTGGGTCGTAAATGAACAAGGAGATAAGTTTGGTCATGGTGGTGTCATTTACTCTCTTTGGCGATCTCTTTGCCAGACTAGTTTAATGAAGTTCCAAATGAGGAGCCTAATCGTTCAGTCCTGTCAATCATAGCTACGAGCGTATATAAGCAGCAGGATTGTGATCGTCCCTCTCGGCGTTCCCCTCCAAATTTTCCAAGGCGCTGCCATAGACCGCGGTCCTCCCTGCCTCCGGCTAGTACTCCAAGTACTTCAGGCGCCTCAACTGTTTCACACATTTCAGCTCAGCCGAGTCCATCAGGATCATCTTCCATCCCTGTCATAACAAAGTGGACAGTTAACGGATTGCGGCACGCCCTTGCAGCCGCAAACATCAATTTCTCCCGAAGGCAAAAAAGAGCTCAGTTGTACGAGCTTTACCGGAGTTCGCAATCTCCACCCCGGCCGCTGCGCTGGCGCCACGCCACCTCTGCGACCGCCATTCCCGCCCCACACTCCTCTCGCGCAGGCCTTGCAACTGCGGCCCCAAGCCCTGCGGTCTGTCAAGCCAATTCAGCCCATCAAACTCACGTTTCTCAAGCATCGATTTATGCCTGCCTTCACACTGTCGTTCCTCCTGTCCAGCCCCACCTTTTCCCCAGCTCAGACTTGCTCAACCTCGCTCATTCCTCTTCAATCTCCGTTCCTTTTCATCTCCCTCCTGCTTCTTTACCAGCTATTCCCGGAGCGCCTAAAGGAGCTATTCCCCTCTTCCCCTCATCTGCCTCCTTTTCCTTCTACAAGCACAGAACCTAGTGTGAGGCTGCCTCCGCAAACGGTGCCTGCCTCATCTTCTCTCCCTGTTAGCTATCTCCCTCTACCTCGGCTTGTCCTCCGTCCTATACCCTCTTCACGTCTCTTCCAGCTGCAGCCCCTGTCTACGCCATCTGTTTCCATTCTGCTCCGCACTCAAATTATCTCAGGTATGGATGTGGACATGGCTCTTCTATCACCCATCCCACAAAAAGACTGCCATCGATCCCTGGACTGCGGTGCCCTGTACATTACCCTCAAAGATTCAGCCTCTAGCTCCAAACGCATCCTTTCACTTGTAGAATTCGTGGTAGCATTCGGAAAATACACAGAGGTAATATGCTCAGTCTTCCTAAACAGACATAAAGAACTGAACGATTACCTATCTATCATAGCTGATCTTTCACTGTCTTTCAGCGGCAGCCACTTTTACACCTACCAGAAGTTATTTTCTGCCAAATGTGCATCGAGAGTAGCGCAGTGGAACCAGTGCCCCTACTGGGGCGCTTTGGATTTCAACCTGTACAATAGAGTCTTCCTTGGCTGCTGTGATATATCCTGCTCCATTTTCTGATTTCTCGACCATTAATCACACTCTTGCCCTCTCATCTTACAAAATTCCCAAAACCCTCAGTCCCAGCCTACTTCCGAACCTGTCAATTCCACCTCATACATGCCACAGTCCGGTTTCGATCGCTTCATCCCTGTAAATGAAAAAGGACACTTTTCATCCACTTCAAAGTCTGTAATAATTTCAACGAATTTCGTTGTTTCAGACAAAGATGTCGTTTCTTGCATGTTTGTAATTTTTTGCGGCAGTGCTCATGCCTGCTCCATCTGCCTCGTGTACAAATCTTCGGCAAAAAGCAATAAAGATCTTAAAAATACCTCTATTCTCCTGTCAATGTCTCACTCTTAACTCTCGAACTAAAAAAAATCACCCTGACATGCGTTTCACACACTATCTGCTCTTCGGCTTAAAGTAATGCTTTGATCCCAGCTTAGAAAGCCTTCCCGATGCATCATTTGTTTGTAATAATTTACAATCTGCCTTGTCCGAACCGGACATCGTAGATTCTATCCTCGCAAAGGAGGTGGATTCCAAATTAATGATTGGCCCGTTTAATGCTCTCTAGCATCCTTGGTCCCTGGCTTAAATGATTTAGTCACTCTAAACAAGTCATGCATAACTGACCTCAACCTCTGGCTTTTGTTTCTTAGTCATTGGAATGGTCTTACCTTTTTCTACGACACTCACGTTTCCTCAGCCGCCAACGTGCACCTGTTCACTGACGCTGCCCCCTCAGTTAGTTTTGGGGGTTATTTTCAAGGTCGCTGGTTCGCTCCACCTGGCCTCCCGAACTCGCAAATCTGAAACCATCTGTCTCCTCTTCCGCACTTTTCGAGATCTACACAATTGTCGTCACCTCCACCTTGTGAAGAAAAGAATGGGCCTCCAACAGCATATTTTTCCATTGTGACAACGCTGCAACGCACTGCATTAATAAAGGCAGATCTAATTCCACTGAAATAATGCCATTTCTCAGATGTCTCATCTGGTCTTCTGCTTGCAATCAATTCATAATTAAAGCAGTTCATATACCAGGTTTCAACAATCAAATCGCTGACTCTCTCTCTCTCATTTTGCCTTTCAGAAACTCAGAACATTAGCTCCTCATGCGGATCCGTTACCCACTCAGTGCCTCCTTATTCGAATCTGACGTTCCAGTAAACAACCCTCTCCACCATCTCCATAAATGATCCATTCATGTCATTATCCAAGCCGTGTCCCCAAGAATGCTCAGCTCATACTGGATGGCTTAGAATTGTTTCAAATCATTCCACTTTCATCATAGGCTTCAATTTCCCAACTTTTCTCTCACCACCATTTCTTCTTTTGCAACCTTTCTCCGCCACTTTAAACAGATCCAGCCCGGATCTATTAAAGCTTATCTTAGCGGCATTCTCTTTTTTTTATAAACATATCTTCGTCATCAGTGTCCAGTCATCAATAATCCTCAAATCTCCCTCCTTATCAAAGGCATTGAAAAATCCTAACCTCGCCATTTAGATTCTCGCCTGCCCATCACCCGTGAAATATTTCATCACTTTCGTCATAAGCTGCAATTTCCCAACTTTTCTCTCACCGCCGTTTCTTCTTTTGCAACCTTTCTCTGCCACTTTAAACAGATCCAACCCGGATCTATTAAAGCTTATCTTAGCGGCATTATTTTTTTTTATAAACTTATCTTCAGTCATCAGTGCTTGGCCATCAATAATCCTCAAATCTCCCTCTTTATCAAAGGCATTGAAAAATCCTAACTCCGCCATTTAGATTCTTGCCTGCCCATCACCCGTGAAATAGTAAGCAAATGCTTACTCACCTTTCGTTCAGGCTACCACTTCGAAGAAACAGCCAGATTACTCAACACTCTATTCATCCTCACCTTCTTCGAATACTCAGATGCTCTAAGTCCAAAATCCATCCAGCCTTTTCAGACCTCCAAATTCTGGACAACGACACCATTCGCTTTATTATCAAACATAGCAAAACAGATAAATGAATGCAATCAATTACAGATCAATTTAGGCCATTCAATTTTCATCTTTAACTTACCCACTCCCCTCCAGCCTTACCAGTCCGTTGCCCTTTTCTTAGGTCATAGAAGCTCTCAGTTTCCTTCTCCCACCGACCCCCTTTTTGTAGATGATAATAATATCCCCATCTCCAGACACTGGTTTCAAAAACACCTCAAGACTGTCCTGACCAGATCAGGCATTCCGGCAAACCACTACTCCAGCCATTCCTTTCGCTTAGGTGCCGCAACTTCAGCAGCTCAAAACAGTCTCCCAGAGATCCAAATCAAAACTTTAGGCCAATGGTCCAAGAAACGCCTTCTATTCATACATTAGATCAAACCTTTGTCAAATTCGTCAAGCACACCAATCTCTCATCCAATAATCCAGCTGCCACGCACCTGTTCTACTTTAATCAATGAACTCCACATTCTCTTAATTTCGCAGAAATAGCAGGAATTCCCCCTTCCCCGCCTTTTAGCGCTCATCAAGTCACCTAGCTCAACCTTTCCGAGCAAGGAACTCCCTTCACCCATCCATCAATCTCATAGCCTATACAGCCGCCAGGACTGTCAACAATCCACCCCCGAGTTTGCCGCTGCCGCAACAGCAACCTTCTCTCCTTTAAACTCTTAATCGCTTCACTGCTGCAGCAGTGAATTCTTCCTCCTTGACTTAAAGTAGCCTTTCCACTAGCACAGCAGTGACTTTTCCACCCTACAATCTTCTATTCGCAACTCACTGCCGCAGCAGTGATTTGTCCTACCACCCTCGCAGTCAAGCTTTAAACCTTTGTCACTGCCGCAGTAGTGACAAATCCTTATTAGCTATTCCACTCCTGCAAGAGCTATTTCACTCTTCGATTAAACATTTCTTATTCATTTCACTGCCGCAGCAGTGATTTTCCTTATCGCTCAAAACGTACTCTTCTGCCACAGCAGACCTTCTCTTAGCTGCCGCAGCAGTTGTTCATAGTGTTGCACAAAGTTTTTTGGGGGAGGAAGTTTTTTATCAACTTTTCTCCCGAATTAAACATAATCGGTAGCCAGCTTGTTGTCCTTGATAAGCCTTTTTGGGGGGTTCTTACTCAGAGCTCAAGCCGAGCCTCGGGTTCAAGCCTCCTTTGAGGACAACAAGCCAAGTTTTTTTACCATTATCTAGCAGGACTGAATGGGCAGGCGAATTTGTGAAATTAAGTTCCAAACATAGGTTTGGGAGGAGCCTAATCTTTCAGTGCTGTCAATCATCGCAACGAGCGTATATAAGCAGCAGTCGCTGCACCGTCCCAGCGACAATTCTTCCGGTATCCCTCCGCCTCCCCTTCTCCTCCCCCATTTTCTCTTTATTTTTCCCCTTTCTTTTTCCTTCTTCACAGCACACAGTCATAGAGGGGGGTTCTTACTCGGAGCTCGAGCCAAGCCTTGGGTTTGAGCCTCCTCTGAAGACAACAAGCCAAGTTTGTTTACCATTATCTAGCAGGACTAAATGGGCAGGCAAACTCGTGAATTGTTTTGTTGCATGGCATATTTTTTGTGTGAGTTCCGGACATTTGATTTCATGGAGAGATCATTTCACTTCTTACACTCTTGTGTAGGACTAGGTGGTATGACAATACAGTTTCACAGGACTGCTTAATTTTTTACATGCTGATAAAGAAACAATAAAGGAGTGATAAAGAAACATGAAAAAAATAAAGTGTAGACATGCTTGATGGTATTCAAGTAAACATAGAAATGAGAAGAAATATGAATCAATATATTGGATATATTGTCTAGTGTCAGGGTTAAAGAATATGTTGTTTATAAGTTATTCAAGGAGGGGAAAGCACTTCTCTTATATGTGTATCCAACTCCAGTATTACTAAATGCAATGGCACTGTCTCTTGCACCTCAAATGATTGAATGTAAATATTGTTTGTATTTTTTGTATTTTCAAATTACAAATTACTTGTATTTTAATTAAATACATTTATCACACCAGTATATTGTATTTTAAATTAAATACATTTGATGAAAAAGAGTTTGTAATTTGTAACTAAATACTTTTTGATGTATTTGTGCCCATCTCTGTATATGATTTTTATTTCTGAGAACCCCCAGAAAACAGCCCCATCCTTTTTTAGAGGTCTCTTATAGTTAAATAGTATTATGTATTCAGTATATATTGCATACTGCACCACAATTATATACAGTATCTTTAGGTCCATCTTATACAAGTTTGTTTGGTTGATTATTTTAAATTATTAACTATTCAGCACATTAGTTGGAGAAAAAGTAACAAAGAAAATGTCAATGATGCAGTTAACATACAGTAACACTAAACTTGATCTGCAATTTAAGTAATGATATGGCAAGTTTTGTTTTTAAATGATTATTACATTTCTAATTTCTTTAATTGGTAAGTGAAGCTCAGAAACCTGAAACTAATGATGTCATTTAACAGCCAAGTCAACATTCCCTTGTGTGTTTGTCTTGTATTATAAATTCAAATGCTTCACCAGCACAGCATAATTCAACTCTGTTTCTCTGATGACTTAAAAATTTGTATTCCAGATAGTTGTTTTATACTTGGTAGGTTGATAATCTTGATTGCAGGTTTTTTTTAGTAATTGCTTTTAAATTTGCGAATATTCTTAATGTAGGTTTACATGACTGTTTCAAAATAACTTTCAACTGACAATCTGCTCTCTTCAAAACAGCTAATTATCAGCAAAAGGTATTTTTTAACTATTTATTGCTTTTGCAACTCTCACACATTCCATCTTATTACAAATTATACTTTTTTCTTTATTTACAGAAGCGCATTTGGAATGTTTCACCATTGTGAATTAAATGGCTACAACATCTACAGTATATGCTGATTACATGATCAACTTTTAAACATTTAATGCTATTATCTGACATCCATGGATAATTCAACACATTTTTCGACCATTATATTGGCTGGATACATTGATATTGGGAATATTAAGTATTTATGTTTCATTGTTTTGATCCTGTTGTTTGTTGCAATCATTGTATCAAATCAATTAATTATTGGAATAATATGTAAGGAGAAGTCCTTGCATGAACCTATGTATGTTTTTTTATGCAGTTTGTCTGTAAATGAACTGTACGGCAGCATTGCTTTATTTCCATCCCTTTTAAGTAATATGCTACTGTCAAAGATTCCAGAAGTTTCACTGACCCTTTGTCACATTCAAATATTTGCTTTATACACTTATGCATCTGTAGAATTCTGTAATTTAGCAGTCATGTCTTATGACAGATATGTAGCCATCTGTTACCCTTTGGAATATCATAGAATCATGTCTCCTGCCATGACAGTTACGTTGATTACTCTGGGGTGGTCAGTATCAGTTATCAAATTCTCCATTAATTTTTCTGTGAGTGTACGGCTAAAGTTGTGTGGAAATGTAATGGACAAAGTATGGTGCGACAACTACATGCTTGTGAAATTGGCATGCTCAGACACAACAGCAAACAACATTTCTGGCATAATCGGTACCATTCTAACCATTGTTGCTCCTCTAGCATTAATTTTGTTCTCATATGCAAAAATTTTAAGTGTCTGCCTAAAGTCTACAAGAGAAATGACCCAAAAGGCTTTAAGCACATGTACTTCACACCTTATCTCACTACTGAATTTTTCTGTTGGATGTTTATTTGAAGTTATCCAAAGCAGATTTGATAAGGTGCCTATGCCCCCTGTACTACGTGTGATTCTCTCACTTTATTTTCCGATATGTACACCGCTTATCAATCCCATTATGTATGGTATGAGACTTTCTAAAATAAAAAGGGCACTCAAAAAATGTATTTACCCCTGGAACCACATAAAACCCATATCACAGTAGTGTGTAAGACTATTATTCTTTGAGACCTATAGGGTACAAGAATATACTGAATAATGAATGTGCTCTTTCAGTAAATCTGTAAAATTATTATTAGGAATCTGTGATAATGATTGATGATTACACAATGTAGAAATGTTATAATGTTTACTTACTGTACTTTTCTAAATTAAAAAAAAAAATAAAAAGGGTACCACTAACAAAATATTATTTTTAGTTTTAAATGTTTCACTGATGTTTCTTACTTTGTTAAATCCGAAAGCAAAAAACACAGAACAAAGTTGTTTCTTTAAACAAAAATGTGATAAAATGCTGTTTGTCTCATTGGTTTAACTTCATTATGGCGAGTGAGCAGTTCAAAATCTGTGTGCCTCCCTGCCCACGCTACAATACATCATGGGCATCTGTCAAGGCAGAGCAGCAGCTTAGATCATTGGGGGTCCCAAATGGAGCTTGCTGAGGAGTTTGAGATGGGTCCGTCCCTTTCTCAGTTTTCACCTGTAGGCCCTCTCAGGATCCAGAAGCACACTCTGCCCTGAGTGAAGGCCCAATGCTGACATTATCCAGCTCTGAGGAGGTGGATATACTTAGCACTGAGGCAGGGGAGTTTGATGATTTCCGGCCAAGGAGTTTGTGACTCAAATTGAATATCAACCAAACTGAATATCAACTGGCAGGCCAAGAAGCAAGAAGAGCATCAAAACAGTAAGCTAGGTGACTGCTTTCTGCCTAGCATGTCACAACCACCGCATCAGGGCCTGGTGTTTTTTTTTTGAAGACCAAGATTTTGAGGTCCTGAAATAAATCATTGATATTGGGAATCCTTTGCCCATTTCTAAAGCCGTATAGTCCCCAATTATTCTTCGGTCATGAGGCTGAATGAGCATGGTTATGGGGCCCAAATTTGAAGAGCCATCTCTCTCCTGAGTTGGCATCATCCCTCAAGGCACTGACATTGACCCTTAAGCCTGCAGAATGACATCGTCCTTGGTGAGCAAAGCTTATGTGGTGGCAGGTCAGTCTGGCAAATGTCTGCATGCAATGGGCATCTTGCAGGCATACCAGGCTGACCTGCTTAGGGACCCAACGCAGTTCAGGAGTTGCATTGGGCCACAGATTTTTTTTTGGGGATCTGGTTGCAGTAGCGAACCGTGACTATTGAGCCTTGGCCCTCTCTCCCAACCCTCGTCGGGGGAAAACAAACTACCAATCTAGCTTACAGTGTACTCTTCTAAAAGTCATCTTTGACAATTTCTCATCCCGTTTACTGTTTTTTCAATCACCAAACTATAATTGACACCATTTGCTCATTCTTGAAGTAAAGTTTTGACTGTTTGGGGAATAGATAATGTTTTGTACTGCCGTCTTGAACTGAACTGAAAGCGACGCGTCCGGTGTGCGCAATAACTGTTTCCCTAGGTATGGCACCATGATTCTCGTCCGGTGTGCGACCGTCTTAGAGAAATGCAGCGAGAGAGACTGATATTACCAAAAGAAAACAGCTTAATTTAAGTCAAATGCAAATCCCCATTACAAATGCATCATCACACAATATGTGCACTTCAGCGGGCAAAATACAGACACTCCCTCCAACCACACAAAACCAACAAATGTAATGTGTTTAATGTAAGACAATACACCACGACAGCGCTCACAGCAAAACAAATTAGTGACAGACACTTCATGAAAAACAAGCTGTGTTTTTAATAAATAATATTATTATTGGCACAGCGGCCTAGTAAATGTCCCTACTTACGTTATTTGCGACTTCCATTGTGACGTAAATAACAGTTAGTTAGTTTATCAGCGTATTTTTTTTATTTTTTATAGAGAGCCCACAGTGGGTGGAACTTGTCATAAAGTTATTAAAAACAAGGCCCATCCATTTAGAACAAAGTTATGATTGGTCAATTTTTCTGTCATTTCAAATTACGCTCCCATTGATTTACTATTGTTTGGCCCTCTGTAATTTCATAGCTGGACCACCAATCACAGAGCGGAAAAACAAACGCTAGCAAATGCTAGGCGGAAACATTCAGATATGGAGAAATGGGCGGCGTTTATTAGCCCATTCACTTAATAGGCAGATTTGAAGAGTTTTTGTTGTTGTCGTTTTGTTTTGTTTTTTTCACAGAAATTGTATTTATTTTATTTAGATGATGATTGTCAAATTATTAATGGCTTAAATAAAATTTGTAATAATTATTTCTTAATAAAAATAATATTTAAAAGTTTGTAATTTTAAAACATTTATTAAAAATTGTAAATATAATAGGTTAGGCCCTCTCTGAGGGCCTAGAGGGCCCTTGACAGTTCCCTTCTGTCTGGTTAAACCTCTTAGGCATTAAGTAAGGGGACAAGGCCTTCCTTTTGGACCTGCGGCTTTCTCCTCCTGGCCTCTGGCAATGTAGTCAATTCTGTCATCGAGAGATTCCAGGAGGCAAAAAGGCAAACAGTGGTGTTCCAGGGAGCAGCCCAAGCCATTTACAAGCTACTCTACCTCGCCCTCACCAAGGAGAGTATTGGAGCTGGTAGTTTCCTGCCATTCATCTGCTTTAGGACATCAAGCATACTACTCAGGATGCACCAAAGGACATTGCACATTGTAGTTCCAAAAAAAAGGACAGAGGGTCACATCCAATTTTAGACCTGTGAAGGCTAGATGTGTGTTGTGAGAAGCCAAAGACAGCAAGTTCCACGTCCAGGGGAAGAGGAGTATTACAGGCCTTAGACTAGAGTACCAATCAAATATGCTTATCCAAAATTCTGACAGTGAAGGGCAAAACTATGCATCAGATAAAATTTGATGGATACCAGGTCTTTTAATTTGATAACTGATCACTGGCAAATTTGGTTCTTCAAACAAATTTGTGTATTGTCTGAATTAAGTTCTCTGAGATTACCCTGTGTTGTCATGCACATTGGAAAGTAGCAAGATCCTGCAATACTGGAGGCTGCAGTTTCAGGATCGCATTTCTAGGACCAGGTTATTTTTTTATTTTTTTTACTAGCAGTTTATGCTATTTTATAGCACTTACTAATTAATTATATATTTTTAAATGATTAATTTTTATGTTTAATTGATATATTGATGGGCTGTCTTTAAGAGTTTGACGGTAACAGAATTGACACTGACTAATTCGGACACAATAAATCATGATTTATAGCTATATAATAATTTTTTTCAAGAAAATATTATGTTGTTATGGCTTGTGACATGAACCATGACACCAAATATTCCTGCCAGTGCACCCGCCTATTTATTGGGACAGTAAAGCCCTCCCTACAGCTACTGTGTATAACCAATAAACACTTTATTATTAATGAGGCGAACAGAGCTTCTGATTTCAGTGTACTTAAGCTATAATTAGCAGATTCTGGCAAATATCCGGGTATTCCATGCATATAGAAAGTTAGCATGCTATGCACAGTATACTTACTGGATACTGCAGAAATAGTGGATGCATGGTCGTCTTGCAAAACTCACATCAGGTCTCAGCTCATGTATGCAAGTTTTTGAGTTAGCCTGAACTTGCGTGCAGCATAGAGAATTGTATAACGGAGAATATATAATAACAGCATTTTGTTAATTTAGATTATTTTCCTGGCCGACAACCGACAGCATTTTTTTTCTTCTCTCTTTCAGGGCTTTAGCTTTATATGCGAAAATAGCAGCATAAACAACAGATCATGGGGATTTACTTACCTCCAACACTTCTGTGAATGGAGAAAAACAGAAATTAAGTTTATAAAAGGAATAAAATAAATAGGACTACACAAAAATATAGTTCTCTTAAATAATTTACAGATTAACAAAAGAAAAAAGTATAGGCTATGCTCGGTTTTGTAACACTTTAAATGCATTTTTATTTGTTTTGTTTATATCTTTATTTTAATAAATCCAACTGATCACGCTAGCGTCTCATGCATGTACACATAACATATCAGTTCTAGTGTTAACTTGACATTTCAGCCATTCATCATCAAACTAAAATGCAGTCAACCAAACAAAAGTTACACTGCTCAATTTAAGAGGTCCACTGTAAAATCAGCGTGCAGCGCTCAAAAAAGCATTTTTGTGCATGTGAAGGATGAGGTTTTACGCAGATATTGGAACATGAGTGAAGTACAAAGCCTTGTTTACATAATGAATAATAGTTTAGCATCCAAATGTTACAAATATGGCAAAAATTGAAACATTTGGATTATTGTCAAATGCGAGAGGCTCGTGAGCCAAATGCCGTTTCAGTTTTGCTTGAAATAAATTCATTTTAGCTTGACGTTTGTATGCTGTTCCTAACACATCCATAACACATTACAATGTCCAAAAGCCTGTCACGCTGACATGTGACGCTTCACAGCTTGGACTTGGTGCGGCATGCCTTCAAGAGAATGCTCCTACAGCATATTCCTCACGTACCCTGACACAGACTGAGACACAATATGCTTAAAGTGAGAAGGAGCTTCTCGCAGTGGTGTTTGCATGTGCTAAGTTTCACGACTATATATACGGAAAGAAAATTCTCAATAAAACCGATCATCAGCCATTGGTGACAATTCTTAACAAGCCACTGCACATGGCACCAGCACGATTACAGTGAATGATGTTGAGACAACAGAAGTATGATTTTGTGGTAAGTTACAAAAAAGGAAAACAAATGTACCTGGCCGATACTCTTTCACGTGCCCCCATGAAGAACACAGAAGTGCAAGCCAGTGAAAAGACTGATTTTGAGGTAATGTCTGTAGAACACATTTCTTCATCAAGGCTTGTCGAGTTAAAAGAGCACACAGCCACAGATCCAACACTGCAGCAGCTTTGCAGAATAATACACCAGGGCTGGCCAGATCAGCAGGCAAAGCTGCCTCTTGAACTCCGATAGTATTACCCATACCGAGATGAACTGACAACAAAGGATGGGATTGTGATGAAAGGCCCAAAAGCTGTGATTCCCAAGTCACTGCAGAAAGAATACATCACCATTCTTCACAGAGGACATCCTGGAGTAGAATCAACAAAACGCAGAGCACAAGGTGTAGTGTTCTGGCCTTCATTAAATAAGGACATCGAGAAGGAATGCACTTCAAGCTCTGTCTGCAATAGTAAAAAACAGCACCAACAGAAAGAACCATTAAAACAGCATGATACTCCAGAGCTTCCCTGGTCAATCGTTGCAACTGATCTATTTGAATGGAATGGCCAACACTATCTTGTTCTGGTCGACTCGTACTCAGGATGGTTCGAGGTAGATCTTCTTCGCAATCTAACATCAATCGCCGTGGTTACAAAATTAAAGAGACACTTTTCGGTTCATGGCAGTCCCCAAAAAGTGATCACAGACAACGGAACACAGTTTTCCAGTCAACAATTCAAGAACTTTGCAAGTACCTGGGACTTCATACATGTAACAAGCAGCCCAGAATATCCGCAATCTAATGGATTAGCGGAACGAGCAGTGCGAAGTGCAAAAGAGTTGAAGGAAAAATCAAAGCGAGATGGAACAGACGTGTTTCTTGATTTACTCAATTTGAGAAACGTGCCTCGTGATGGAATTCTCGGATCACCAGCGGAAAGACTCATGTCAAGACAAACTAGGACAACCCTTCCAATTGACAAAAAGTTGCTGGTCCCTTCTACCAAACGTCATGTCAAGATCACAAAACGACTTGCACACAAGTGATATCAACAGAAAGTGTATTACGACAAAACCAGCAAGCTTCTTCATCCCCTGCTGAAAGGTGAAGTAATCAGGTTACAAACACCTCAAGGTTACAATAAAGTGGGAACTATCAAAGACATCTGCAAGGAGCCAAGATCGTACGTGGTGGAATCAGAGGGGAGGGACTATAGAAGGAATCGTAGACATATCTTGCCGGTCCCTGAAACTTTGCCACCAAAAAATGTTGAGTACAACCCTGCAGATCACACAAGAGTTTGTACACCAAGACAAGAACAAACTTCCCTTTCTGATTACTCAAGTGCAAAGGCGACACCACCTGACATTGAAGAAATGTCAGAGACCACAGTGCCTACCAAAGAACCAGAAAAAAAGCTTTATATGACTCGGTCAGGCAGAATGTCAAGACCAAACCCAAAGTATATTTAGTGAAGCCGTTATGAGATGGTTAAGCATTTGTGTGTAACTGATAACTCGTTAGGAGTGAATGCTCTACGTTTCATTTGTTCATAAAATGTTACAGTTAAAGTATTAACAGCATACTTTGTTATACATGCTT
This sequence comes from Sinocyclocheilus anshuiensis, assembly GCF_001515605.1. Classification (NCBI taxonomy): domain Eukaryota; kingdom Metazoa; phylum Chordata; class Actinopteri; order Cypriniformes; family Cyprinidae; genus Sinocyclocheilus; species Sinocyclocheilus anshuiensis. The sequence continues at coordinate 149,325 of NW_015552675.1, forward strand.
TGATTTTGAGTTGATGTGGATAGTTGTTATTGTTAAGAGACTACTAAAGAAAGGGGATGTAGAACATTGATTTAATGTTCTTAGTTATATGTTAATCGCATTTGTACCTGACACATATAGTAGAAGCCCCAGATGTGTACGGAAGTAGGTCATCTTCAGTTACATGTGATAACTATAAAGTTTCTCAGTAAAGTGTTAACATCACTCAAAAAAGTCAGTCGTGTGTCCATCATTCATCACTATACTATACTGTGCTCCGAGAATGTTTTCATTGTAATATGGTAGGGTCGCTGTTACACATCGTCTGTACAGAATTTCCAAATCACAAGCGAAGAAGAAACCAAAAGACAACAGATGCTTCCACACGTATTGTAACATGATCATCAGACATAAAACAGCATCAAAACTGTGAAACGTTGTGGAATAAAATGTTGACCCATGAAGAGGTAATAATGATTGTCAAGCTTTGGGGTGTTGATCGACTACATCTACGTTTTGATTATCATTCTGAATCTAATTCATAGTCTTTTTTCAGCTTTTTGTTTAAAATGTTGTTTATTCCTTTATTTTTTTATTTATGAAACTTATCCACATTCAAGTGTTTAAAAAAAGAATGCATGAAGCTAGAATAAAATGTTTTTGTTTACAAGCAGATACCCTGTTCTTTCTTTTTGATGTTTTGTATGTTCAGATTTTCATATAACAAAATATATACAAATAAATAGGGACATAGTAGTATACTTAAAGTATGATGTAAAGTTCGCTTAAAGAAAACTTATGAGCATACTTGCAGTATAAAACTACTAAACTAGTAGTTTACTGAGACTATACTTCAAAGTGTACTAACTTTCACGTTTAGTATAGTTTCAGTACAAACTAAAAACATAGAGGTAACCTAGTTGTGTACTCAAAGTTTACTACTGTCAGGGCTCGCAAAATTTCAAAATCCCTGGTTGCCCTTCGGGCAGGCATTCTTCAGATTTTGGTAGCCCAAAAATGAATTTAACTAGCCCGAATAAAAGTCCTCAGACATAAAACAGCATCAAAACTGTGTAGTGTTATGGAATAAAATGTCGACCGATGAAGAGGTAATAATGACTGTCAAGCTTTGGGGTGTTGATCGACTACATCTACGTTTTGATTATCATTCTGAATCTAATTCATAGTCTTTTTTCAGCTTTTTGTTTAAAATGTTATTTATTTATTTTGTCATGTTTTCTTTATTTATGAAACTTACCGACATGCAAGTGTTTATAAAAAAGAATGCATGAAGCTAGAATACAATGTTATTGTTTACAAGCAGATACCCTGTTCTTTCTTTTTGATGTTTTGTATGTTCAGATTTTCATATAACAAAATATATACAAATAAATAGGGACATAGTAGTATACTTAAAGTATGATGTAAAGTTCGCTTAAAGAAAACTTATGAGCATACTTGCAGTATAAAACTACTAAACTAGTAGTTTACTGAGACTATACTTCAAAGTGTACTAACTTTCACGTTTAGTATAGTTTCAGTACAAACTAAAAACATAGAGGTAACCTAGTTGTGTACTCAAAGTTTACTACTGTTATACTTAAAGTATACATAAAGGTGTACTTTCATATACTAGAAATTGGGCCATATAAGTCCCAAGGAATATTGAAATAGTACACTTACAAGTATACTACTAGTACACTGATATTTGTATACTTACTACATGTGGGTATACATCATTACAACACTAGATATTTATCTAACATTAACACATTGAAACTGCATAAATGAGTGAATAACATTTCCAAGTGACGCGTTTAGGCCTCATCTGCCCATATCACGTGCGTCGTGCGTCACGATTAGCTCATAGCTCAATTACACAATGTAACAATTAAAATAACACTCGTAAACTTTTCAAATTTCAAAAGCAACCTCAAAACCTTAGTTATTTGGCACATTCACATAATATTCTTACCGTTTTTAACAGAAAATTAACCTTTATACGTCTTTAACATTTAACGTATAT
>NW_015552675.1:152488-162176 GCF_001515605.1 Sinocyclocheilus anshuiensis
TAAATAGGGACATAGTAGTATACTTAAAGTATGATGTAAAGTTCGCTTAAAGAAAACTTATGAGCATACTTGCAGTATAAAACTACTAAACTAGTAGTTTACTGAGACTATACTTCAAAGTGTACTAACTTTCACGTTTAGTATAGTTTCAGTACAAACTAAAAACATAGAGGTAACCTAGTTGTGTACTCAAAGTTTACTACTGTTATACTTAAAGTATACATAAAGGTGTACTTTCATATACTAGAAATTGGGCCATATAAGTCCCAAGGAATATTGAAATAGTACACTTACAAGTATACTACTAGTACACTGATATTTGTATACTTACTACATAAAGTATACTTAAAAATATACTTGAACTTTACTTAAGTATACTTAATAAAATAAACTTGAAGTATACTCCTTTTTGGTATGGGTATACATCATTACAACACTAGATATTTATCTAACATTAACACATTGAAACTGCATAAATGAGTGAATAACATTTCCAAGTGACGCGTTTAGGCCTCATCTGCCCATATCACGTGCGTCACGATTAGCAATTAGCTCATAGCTCAATTACACAATGTAACAATTAAAATAACACTCGTAAACTTTTCAAAAGTAACTTTCAACCTCAAAACCTTAGTTATTTGGCTAATTCACATAATATTCTTACCGTTTTTAACAGAAAATTAACCTTTATACGTCTTTAACATTTAACGTATATAATACTAAAGCATTTAATATTTGAACACCATTTACCCAATATTCACAAAAACATCAGTAATTGAGAATTCAGTTCACTTACCAAGATAATTAAATTTTCAGTTACAAAGACTCGAGAAAGGCAACAACTCCAACTTTAAGAAGTATATTTTTCCATCTTTGTAGCATTCATGCTAACATCCACTCGTAATCACTGATTGATGACGTTCAATCCGCACTTCGATCTCAAAACCTCTATTATTTATCTAATACAACTGTTAGTTATACTTGTTTAATCTTCTTTTTCTCTTCTTTTTCAGGAGCACCTAATTACTGTCCGCATCAGGAGCCGATTCACCAGCCATTTCTTTCTGTCCAAAGAACATTCTCTCCTCATCTCTCTTGGCACCGCCCATTTAGGCAGGGCTAACTTTCTATTAATCTAATAGAGGCCAATTTTCCACATGTTCAATTAAATAACTATTCTAAATTATTTTTATTTTTAAACTTTATGCATTTTCTTATTTCCCAAAAAAAAAAAAAAACACTGTCAACTTCACAGATAATAAATAAAAACGTATGCATATTCATGAATTCCATTAATACTCACTTTATTATTTTATTTCAGCTGCAGGGGTTATTGTAACCTGGGTTACACCCTCCTCTCCTGAACACATGCACGTCCCGCTGCATCTGCATATTTTTGGGGTTGGGTCACAACCACAGGCACATCATCAACAGAAGCAACATTTAAAGAACAATTCCTCCAAAGAAGTGTTAAATGCTACACTCAGACCTTGCAGCAGAGATTGAATTACCACAGTAAGTGAATTCCCTAATTGGGGATACTCAAGTCTTTTTGCAGGTCATCGCTCTCTTTGCGAACGCCTCAGAATAATTCCCTCCTCAAACAAAGTGTCGCTGAATTGTTCACTCTGATCAGCATGCATAGTTTCAGTCAGAGCTGGATTCTCTTTACTTCTGTTCTCAACCTCACAATCAACTTTCGTTTCAGCCTCCTAGGCAGGAAACTCTTCTAAGTACTCGGAACAGAGATGAAATCCTGGATTGGTATCATCTGACTCCAGCTCAGCGGAAGGCGCTTCTACGTCTACAGCCTCAGGTAAGCTTTTCTCCACAGGTCTGCAATCAGGTGATGTTTCCTTTACAGGTTGCTCCGGATTCTCCTCGGTGAACCCACAGGTAGGTATGCTTTTGGTAGGTATGCTCTCTCTAACAGGTTCAACAACAGGTGAGTCAATTGGGACATTCTGAGTTTCTGGGCAGGGTAAATGCTCAGGACTCACCAAAACTCGAGTTTCAAAGTCCAACGTGTCCCCAAGTACAGGACAAAGGAACTGATCATCTTCAGACCCAGAATACTCACACCCAGACTCTGGCTCTCGTGCTTCATCATCACATGAACGAGCTCTAGTTCTGGGTCTATGAAGAATCCTCTGCTTAGGTTGGCGCTCATGCCTGTTTGCCTGCAAAAACCCGCAGGTAAACAAGAAGTCGAGATGTAACGTCTTGAGAGGACCAATTTGCCCAACACATAGCACATAAGCTCGTAAGGAGTATATCTGGTTGTATTGTTACGCGTACAATACAATTGTAGGCGTGGACCAAGGGTTTAACAAACTCCTTCCGTCTGGATTTTTGCTTATTTTCCAACGTTCCCAGCATCTGGAGAAGCATTCGGTTAAAACGCTCCACCTCTGGGGTGGTATGGTGTGGATTTTGTGGATACCTGCGACATGACATAACTCTTTAATTGTGTGGGATTCAAAATCAGGCCCTTGGTCACTATGCAGTTTCTCAGGAAACCCATAATGCACCAAGACGTTTTCCCACAGACATTTAGCGACTGTCTGGGCTGTTTGATTTCGAATCGGCACTGCCACGGTGTATTTTGTGAAATGGTCTGCGATAACCAATATATTTTTAGTGTTGCTGTGGTCTGGTTCTAATGACAAAAAGTTCATGCAGACCAGCTCCAAAGGCCTACTGGTTTAAATACTGACCAGAGCTGCTCTGTCTGAAGGTGTTTTTCTGGGCACACAGTGTTCACAGGTTTTGATATTTCTTTCAACTGTCTGGGACATTTTGGGGCAAAAGAATCTGGACCTCACCAAGTCCAACGTTCGTTCAATACCCAAGTGTCCCATGTCATCGTGAAGACTACGCAAGACCATTTCCCTTAGCCCAACTGGCAACACTAGCTGGTAGTGAGAGGCACCATGCTCCTGTATTTTTCTGTAAAGCACCCCATTCCTCAGCTCAAGTCGACTCCACGCTTCTCAGCCACAAGCCCCTCAGGGTACTGGGCCTAGTACCTTGTTGCATCAAGCTTTGCAGAAGTCAAAACATACATCAGGGGGTTACTGTCTATTACGACAGTGAAGTCTGCACCATACAAATAATCACTGAATTTGGCTGTGAAAGCCTACTTTAATGCCAAAAATTCCAGCTTATGTGCTGGGTATTTTGCCTCGCACTTTGTCAGTCATCTATTTGCGAATGCTATTACCCGCATCTGCCCATCCTGCTCCTGGTATAATACCGCACCAAGCCCCACGTTACTGGCATCAGTGTGGAGTATATACGGGAGCAACAGTCACTGGTCCACTGGTCACCGAATTGCTCTTTGGTATCAAAGTACTCGACACCCTCCCATGTCCCACTGCAGCCCCTACGAAGTTGAGGGTACCCTTCAGTGAGTCCCGTGAGAGGCGACAGATTCAACCCATATTATTTGAGACATTGAAGACCTGAACCAAAAGCGACTCATGCTCCTGTCATCAGGTCATCAATAAATACTAATACCTGCTTCCTGTGGAGATCACCCATGCACCGCTCCATAAGTCTCTGGAACGTACTTGGTGCATTGATGATTCCCTGGGGCATTCTACTGCATTCCCAGAATCCAAGAGGGCATACAAAGTAGGGGTTGAACAACTTCTGATTTGAAGTCAACTAGTCGCTGATGACGTCATTAATGAACAAATAAGTCTGGAGCTGTGACAAACACCTTGTGCACAGCTATGGCATATGACACAGCGCTGCCCACATGGCTGTTGCTCCTATAACAGCTTTTTTATCAGTTCTTTTGTCTTTTGGTCGTTATATTTCTCACAGATTTCTGCTCATTCTAAATCAGATACAGATAACGTAGCACAGTAAAGATTACATTAATATGAATACATTTTGTTCCAAACTGTTTGGAAACAGAGCATAAATGTGGAAGTCCTTCAAAGATTTCTTATCCTGTTGCACCCTCTATAGGACCAGCGACTAGTCGACGTCAAGCTTAAAGCGTCATGGCAGAGCATTGAAGTCGACTAGTCGGTGCAACCCCTAATACAAAGGCAGTCTTGCACTTATCAGACTCTTCCATTTCGATCTAGTAGAACCTGGATTTTAAATCAAGCTCCGAGAACCAACTTGAGCATGTAAGTACAGAAAAGACGTCCTCCAGATTGGGCAGAGTGTATGCGTCTTTGATCATCTGGGAATTTATCCCTCTGGGGTCCGAGGTGATTTTGGGGCCCTTGAGATGTTTTGACATGCCCTGACATTTGTGCTTATTTCAGCTACTTATAACATACTATTGGTCAATGTGTATTTTTTTTTTGATTCAGCACAAACTGTGCTACAATAATATGTGAGCAAGACTGATCTACATGTTTGCATTTTTTAGAAAAAAAATATTATGCGGGGTTAGTAAGTATTGGGGAAAAAAATGTAGCTGAAATAAGGCCATAAAACCCATACTGAATAGTTCTGAATAAGACTTTTGAGAAATCAGTCTTGTAGGCTAGAATATTTACTTCAAAAGGATGTGAAAATCATTCTGCTTACTCATTCACAGAGAACAATATATTGATTTAAATTTTGCAAGACATGTTTTGTGATAGACAAGCTTTATGCGAGGGAGTGACAATGGCCATGAATATTTCATGATTCACACCTGAGGGACAAAGGGCCATCCTCTAATGGCCCATCAGTGTGACTGTTACTTTGAGGCAGGTAAGAGAGAATGTGAGGAAATTGAACGTTTATTTTTATTATTTGCATTTTATTTACAGCACAGTATAATCAAAACAACAATAATGTGTCTTTGACCTTCATTATGTATAACACTGATCTAACCACAGAGATGTGAACAGACTTGAAAACAGATTCTGTTCAACAAGTGAAACAAGTAAACCATACCTGATATTTAAGTGTTTGCTGCTTCTTTCCATGGATTCAAGAAAAAAAAAAAACATCATCAGTAGTCAAGGAGCTTGTTTTACCATAGAATATCAGTGTAGTTGAACATCTGATGTTGGTACAGCGCTCTCAGAGGAAAACAGTTTGAAGAGACTCGATTGAAAGTCAGCAGGATTCATCTGTGGTGCAGGTATCTGATCACTAAAAAACAAACAACCAAAAAAAAAAAAAAAACATTTGTGAGCATGTTAATATCAGGAGCATCTGTATATATTGTTACGACCGCTAGGGGTCAGCCGTAACAGGAAATGGAAGAGAGTCTCAATACCAGAGAGATGTTGAATTACAAGAATTTGTTTACAAATAAGGGTTTAACGTCAGGGGCAGACAAGGCCAAAATAAACAAAAAATATATTTTTTTAACACTCTAAACTTCCTAAATCAAAATGAAAGAAAACAAATACAGTTTCAACTTACCTGACTCCCTAAACCAAAAGCAATGTGAAAAGAGGTTTCAAAATAAAATGGCGTCTAACCCCTTACATCCCTCAACTTGCCAAAACTTATTTACTAAATATTTACAAAAGATATATACAAGTTAACAGCCAACAATTCACAATCGGAATCCAAAATCGTAGTCAATCAGACATGGGTCAAGTTAACAAGGAATATCACAGAATGGAAACAAAAATACTATCACAGAATTACAATCACACTCTTAATCTTAATCTACAACCTTAAGCATTTTATCGCTCTGGTAAGACACTCAAAGACTTAAACGAACGACGGCAAGGCACAAAGGCAAACTATAGAGTCAAACACGAGGGCACAATCATGGCCCAGATTGAGTGTTTGGGGCAGTCCTTATATCTGGGTTAGGTGAGGAGGAGAACCAATCGCAGCCTCCAGCAAATTATCTCAAGGAACCGCCCATCTGAAACACAAACATACACATACACAGAGAGAAGACAAGGGGGCAGAATGGAAACAACGAACAAATGACTTAGGCTCATAACAATATATAGATTTTGTAGTCATAGACTCACGCATGTTTTGTACTACTGTAAAAAAGGACATTTTATATCTGAGAAACTAATCATTATTGTTTAGCAGTTATAAAAATCTATTTGTGAACAGAGTATTAATAATAAACATGGTCTAAACATTCTTAAGACTCGTAGCATTCATCATGTTACAGTGTGCACTCATTTTACTTTTATATAGGCTATTGTTTTATATTATATATGCCATGAAAACATCATCGTGTCATAAGAAATTTAGATACATTGAGCTGCCTATCATATAGTCAAAATATTTCACACATTTCAAACATTTAATCAGGAATTATAGTTGGGAAAAACCCAACTAATAAATGTGTTTCAAGTTTGTCACAATAACATGTGAACTAATGCAAAAAAGAAACATTACTTACTCATCAGATTGATCTCCTCCGCTGTCGCATCTGGTCCTTTATCTGAGGTAAATTCTGGCTTATTCCTCTCAGTGTGTCGTCTTCTGATGTAAATTCTGTCTTATTCCTCTCAGTGCGTCTTCCTCCAGAAACGAACAGTAGCGGTGATGAACTTGACTATCCTCACGCTTTTTACGTTGGGCGTTTACATGTGCGCGCGTCTCACATGGATATTTACATATGAAGGGCGCGAGCCGCTCGTGGGCGGGATCACATTAGAGATAACGAGTTTAGACGGGAAAGACTGAACATCGTGTTGGTTTCATACGGATTACTTTATCACAGAATATTTGTTTTCGATATGACTTACTTCATTTAAAAGTAGACATTCCAAGCTTTCTATAGCTGTATCTCTCATGTCTCTGTATCCAGTATTCGCTGCGTTTCAGTTCATTTTAGTGACACATTTCAGATGGATATTCGCGGAGACTGAGAAGACAGAGAATGCACCCTCTATGTTTTCTTTATTTTACAAAAGCACAAAAGCTACAAAGTTTTGTTGTTATTGTGAGTTTACACAAATAAAAGTAGACACTTAACAGTTTTGAATGATATATAACACTTATTTGTGTGACCAAAATCAACAGAGTATTTTTAGTGTCTTTCGCACTGATCTTAAAAAAAAGTCAGCTGTTTAGTCAAAAGTCAAAAGTTTAGTCGACCGCAGGGAGTTAATTTCTGAAAGTCTATACAGAGTTGAACTGAGCCGTCCTTCCGGATCACCAATATGGGTGAGGAAAAAGGGGGCTCTGACTCACAAATGATTCCAGCAGCCATTATTTCCTGAATATGCTTTCAGACAGCATCAATGTATTGAGGGTGAATTGGACGTGCCCTATGCTTAAAGGGTGTCTCACCTGTACAACCACAGTCACGATTGTGTTAAGAGAAAACCTCAGGCATGGAATTTAACAAATTTTATATCAGCTCCTTCCAGTCTGAGGACAAGGGAGAATCCCCAAAATCAAAGGTGAGGTTAGCACAGGTAGGTGCTGGTGCTTCAGCATTTGAACTCTGGGCTGTTTTCTCTATGACCCTCTGTACCGCGTGGATCTCAGCCAGTCTCAGCCACCGCCTGATATCCATGGAGGCTCGAGCAAAGATTACTGTCGTTCTCCCTAATGTAATGGCTGTAAAGCACATCCAACAAGTTGGTACCAATAAGAACTTGAGACAGACTCTTTAGATCCGGAACTACTAAAGCTAAAGTGGGGAATTCAACTTTAACCCCTACAAACTCTTTAGAAAACCTCAGAGCCAGTTCGATGTACCCCAAATAAGGCACTGCTTGCCCATTGGCTCCCTCCACCTCCAACAAATTCTCCAGCGGCTTCAGTGGGTGTTCAGACACATGTGCCTCGTAGAACAACTGGGGAACTGTAGTAACCTGGGACCTCATGTCTAGGAGGATCTATCTTTTTTTCACCAATAATGAGCTGAGCAGTGCACTTTACTCCTACTAGCCCCTGAGGCAGGCTCCTTAAGGGTGGCTTATGATAGCTGGTTATGGCAGGCATCTGTCTATAATACTTAGGGCGACTACTTTTACACTTTGTTTCCATATGCCCTCTCATGGGGAATGCCTTTAGTTTAAAGGTAGAGAGGAGTTCCTATGCAGAGAGTCCCACTGGGCCTGTTGCTCCCTTAACATGCGCCACTTTTCCTCAACTCTTGAGTGGTTAGCAGCATTATTGCAGGCAACAGTCAAATGGCAGTCCTCTCCCTCCTCAGACCCCTACCAGTGTCTTTCTTAAACAATTTCTGAGAAGGAATTACTCGGGAACCAGAAGCTTCATGGGAACATTCTCTATGAGTTTTACAAGCAGCACTCTGGACTTGCAGCTCAGCAACTTGCCACTGCAATTTAGCAATTTCTGAATTATCTGAGTTATCATGTTTCTCCTCTTGGGCAAGAGACTAAGACGTGGTGCCCCTTTAAGGCTGGCAGGAAGGTTTTTAGGGCTAGGACAACTAACAACATTTCAAGGCAGTTGATATGCAGGCGTTGCTCCGGGGCTGACCAGGAGCCGAACGCCGGATTGCCCTCCAACAGGGTGCCCCAACTCGAGTTGGAGGCGTCCATTGTAACTGTAACTTGTAATTGTAACAGGCGAGAGGTTGTCCTGGGACAGCTCTGACACAGCGAGGGTTTACCCTGACGCAATACATCCCAGGCACCAGGCATGGGATGGAACACAGGCTTTGAGCCAAAATTGAAGAGGCCGCATGTGGAACAGGCCTAGAGGTATTATAGAAAAACCTTCAGGGGATGTATCGTCCCCGGTTTGAGAGATGCTGCTAATAGCTAAATAATCAGAGATTGTTCCGGCGTGATCCATGCCCGCATTTGGACAGAGTCTAAGATCATTCCCAGAAAGACAGCCAGCTGTCTGGGTAACAAATGACTCTTCTGATTATCAATCCGAGGCGCTCTAAGTGGCTGAGTAACAGTGTTTTGTGAACGACCAATTCCCATTCTGATCTGGCTAGAACCAGCCAAACATTGAGGTAGTTTAATATGTGGATTCCCATCTGTCTCAGAGGGGAAGAGCTGTGTCTATGCACTTCGTAAAAGTGCGTGGGGCCAGAGACAATCCAAACGGTAGGACTGCATACTGATAGGCCACTCCCTCAAACGCGAATCTCAAGATCAGTCTGTGATGGTACACGTCTGTGAAAGTACACGTCTTTCAGATCCACTTTCAAAAACCAGTCCTCGGGCCAAATGTTTGATAGTTAACATCTTGAACGGCCAGCGCATAAGTGACTTCCTGTTTGTTGCTGCCGTGTGTTTTGAGTTTGAGCTCCATCAAGTTAATTCTTTATCGTCTATTTTTTTTCTTAAAATTAATTTTATACACCATCATTTTCATTTATATAACGTGTGAATATATCCCCTATCGTATTCTACAACAAAAACAATCAGAGCGCCTTGTTATCACTAGTTTTATTTTGATTTTCCGAGTCCGCTATTAGCTTATAGCCCGTTAGCATTGCCAGCTAATCTCGCTTACATTGCTAATACTCTATTCACACACATTACCATTGTTTTACTCACTGTTACTTGCTTTAATGGCGGATGTGTGTCTACCTTTGAGTGCAGGTGAGGACACGTTCGAGCTGCATTTGGTGCAGCTCGAGCTGGAGGCCATGGAGTAGCAGATCCGCAACCTGGTGGAGAGGCAGGCCCAGCTGATAGAGCGGACGCTCACAAGTCCGGGGTAAGTATACAACGCACTGCTAACTCTCCCACCACCTCTACTGCGTGTGTTTCTCTGCACAGGCCCGGTGCACCCAGGATGCGATCTT
>NW_015552675.1:163147-165938 GCF_001515605.1 Sinocyclocheilus anshuiensis
CTTAATAACAATTAACGAAGCTTCGTGCTGTCTTTAAAAGCAGGCTCGGAGGAAAAAAATTGATCTTAAGTTAACTCTTGTACAGAGTATAAAACACACACAAAATTGAACGAAAGCCTACACAACACTTATTACACCTAAAATATGTTTATCCCCACTTATTCAGAGGTTATCACTCCTCTCTCTCTAGGTTTCTTCCCTCTCTCCCCCATCGAACCCTCTGTCCAATCAGAATTTCCCCTATATTCACAGGGGCTGGAATAAGTCAAAAAATAACAAATCACGAAAGAAGGAATAAACATGCTGGGTCACAACACGTTTTGAGCAAGTGCATCACAAACAAACTTTATAGTTCACCGTAACTCTTAAAGGGACAGTACCTGAGTGCATCAACTGAGCACACAGACTGTTAGAATACTATCTGACTCATAAAACCTTATAAATATCACATTACATGGGAAAAGGTATGAATGTGCTTAATAATAACCCGCACTGGGTTACATTGGCATTAGAAGAACAAAAACAATGTTTTAGCCTCACACTACAGTGATGATATTTGTTGTTATTGTACACCTTATATGACTGAAAATTTATAGTGATTTAGAAAATTATTTAGCGTCACACTACAGAGATTATATTTGTTGGCAGACTATAATTTATATGACTGTGGTGAAACTTGATAAGCTGCTATATGATTTGTCTTCTCAATTTCATCAACTTAATGTGTTTGAAAAGAACATTCTGTGTGTTAAAGGGTTTTTAAGAATGAATGAACTTGCGCAAAATATCTCATTCAAAGACTTCAAATTAATTGCTTTCTACAGTTTAGGAGAATGGAGGCCTTTTTTATTTCTGCCTTTCTTTCTGATGTTTTTATTGGCTATCACAGCAAATTCTATTCTCATATATTTAATCAAATCTCAAAAGTCTATGCATTCTCCTATGTATGTACTAATAGGTGTTATGGCTGTGTTAGACTTGATAATGCCCATGATTTTTGTACCTAACATGCTTCTTAGTCTCTTATTCAATTTGAGTGGGATATCCCTAACAGGTTTTTTGATACAAACGTTTGGTCTTCATTTTATTGGAACATTCCAATCTACTTTGCTTTTCTGGGTGGCACTGGATCGTTACTTTGCGATATGCAGACCCCTTTATTATCATAAATGCATGGAAATCCCTAAATTTCTAAAGTTTGTTGTTGTGCAAGTAATCAGAAATGGACTTCTGATTGTCCCCATGGTCTCTCTGGCTGGAAGACTGTCATTTTGTGTAACAAACGTTATTGATCACTCTTTTTGTGAGCACATGGCATTGGTTCAGTTAGCATGTGGTGACATATCAATTAATAACATTGTAGGACTTTTGGCTGCTTTTCTTATAACAACAACTGTTTTTATTGTCATTACCATTTCTTATGTTGTGATTTTTTCTTCTGTGTTTAGATCTGGTAAGGCTCATTTAAAGGCCATCAATACCTGCATTACTCACATAATTATTATGACACTTACTTTGATTTCTGCTTTGATTGCATTTTTGTCATACAGAATAAGGAATAACATTTCTTCTAGTAACTGTATATGTATAAGCATCTTATACTTACTTTTTCCAAGTTGTCTACACCCACTAATCTATGGATGGAGAACAAAAGAAATATGACTTACATTTCTGAAGTTTATAAACAATGCAAAGGTCTTTCCTATTAAAAAATGAATGGTTTTTACAAATGAATGGAAATTACAACATGATAACACTTCAAACACATAAGCTTAATACAAGGAGCTATTGTCTGTCTTGATTAAAGCTCTATGATACTTTGTAGATAAATGCATAATAAATATAAATAATGTCTAAACACAGTTAACTCATCTAATAGAAATGGTAACCTATACACAAATGCAAATAAGTGTAATCTGTACATTGACATCAGCTAGTACAGTATATCATCAACAAACAGAATCAAAACAGAAGGCATGCTTTGTATCTGTGATCCATATAAGTGTATGGTTACATTTTGTGGTACAGTAAGCATTTTAATTTGAATTAAATAGCATGTAGAAAAATATCCCGTTGCCTGAATTGTGTCTTGAATCTGTCCGCTTTGTAAACAATGCTAAATCAAACTGAATTTGATACATGTGTTATGAGAAAATGGTGGTTATTTTGTCAACACTGAAGCTCTCAGCATTGTAAGACTTTCTGACTGTTGTAACAATTCAGTAGTCCCAGTGGAATTAATAAGTTTCGATAGTTAGAATAAATGTGTCAACGCTAATATTATGTAAACCGCTGGGAGACCACAGAAAATTGTATTTCTCTGTATTGCATTAATATAAAGGCAGGTAATATAAATATATTTCATATAAAGTTTTTTTTTTTTTTTTTTTTTAAATCATTTGAATAGCATTTTCATGTGCAGTTATATGTGCATGTGAACTATGTGCAGTTCAGTACTACTGGGTATTTTGGTCACACTGTCCTTAGGCTTAGTTATAATGCAAAGTTAACTACCATGAGAGGTTAATCACAATGCCATAAGCAACTTTGAGTATACTGTTTCCTGTTGTGCCCTTATTTTATATATTTTGCCATATGTAAAGCACATGCCCACCTAACAAGCAATGTTGCTCTTAACCATGTTCACAGAAACAAGAAACATTTCATATAACAAATAGTGTTCATTAATGATGTGATTTGCCCTATACATACAGTGGGTACGGAAAGTATTCAGACCCCCTTAAATTTTTCACTCTTTGTTATATTGCAGCCATTTGCTAAAATCATTTAA
>NW_015552675.1:167317-183076 GCF_001515605.1 Sinocyclocheilus anshuiensis
TTTAGCAAATGGCTGCAATATAACAAAGAGTGAAAAATTTAAGGGGGTCTGAATACTTTCCGTACCCACTGTATATCACTTGTAATATTTTGTAGTCACAAAAAGTCAAAATAACTAATTGGGCCCTTTGGTTATTGGGCCCAACAGTTTCTGAGTCCACTCCGTTCTTATTTCTGCACTGCTCGAGTACTAATTGGCATGTTAGAAGGTCTGACCCTTGTTATAATAGATAAAGAAATAACAGTTTTGAGCACTTGGGAGGCTTTGTTTACTTTATGAGGCTCGTCTACATGAGGCTAATCTACATTTTTCTGTCTATGCCAAACACCCCTCTGTTGTTTGTTTCCAAAAAGCTTTATTTTGGCCTTATCTGAAAATAAAACCCAGTCCCAAGTTACAGTAAAGCCTGGTAAACTGAAGCTGCAAGAGTTTGTTGTGTGATGACACAAAAGGCTTTTTATTCCAACCTTCAGTCATAAAATAAATAAATAAATACAAAATAAAATTAACAATAGTAATAATACTACTACTATATAATTATATTTATAATAATAACTCTTTTTACTGAACTTGATTCAATCATGGACATGGATTTCACATGACGGAAACTCCTGTAGGTAAGTGACTTGTCTAAACTTAGACATATTGAAATAATTTGAATAGTGTGTAAATTAATTGATTCAAACAAGTAATAGAAATTGTCTTAGAGCCATATTTCTCCTTGTAGCCAGTAGCAACTGGTCTTTTTTTTTTTATAGATTTTTTCCAAAGGTCATCAACATAAGCACACACTTAACCCTTCATCCAAAATAATAAATAAATAAATACATAGATAGCAAACTTATTTACATACCAGCATAATAGAGCATTAGACATTAACAAATCTCCTCATTGTCTCATCTTGCTAAAATGCATAAAACAAAATCAAACAAACACTTTATTTTATAATTTACTCTCCTTATTCAGCCCAGTGCAAAGCATTTGGGAAGTGGAAATATTTTAGTGATAATTTAAAACAAATAAAATAATTCATGTTTTCTCAACTTAAATGTATTAAGTAAGATGATTGACATATTAATTTGTTGGATTATTTTTTTAAGTAAACTGAATAAGCTGCAAAATTCATTTTTAATTCCATTTTTGGTCAAGCTCATTGGAAATATGTAACTCTGCCTTCTGCAAAACTGCAACAAGGTACCTATGCATATACATATTGTACATACTAAATTAGCTTCTGTGAATATGAATTATTTTAACTACAGAGTTTTTCTTAAATTATTTGCCAACTGCAACTTCTAGCCCATTGGCAAGGCAAAGTTGCTGCGAAAATGCACTTTGATACATTTGTCTGATTACTTGTCAAAGTCTATGGTTATAGCACCACTTAGCAGTAAAGAGCAGCGAATACACCTTCCCAATGTTACCACGGCGGCAACAGTGGTGATAAATGTATTATTCTGTTTGTCTACTATCTGTACATACTGTACATTTCACTTCAGAGGTAAAATAACTTTTTTTTTCCTTTTCACAAAAATTATAATTACAGGGGTAGATTACTGATTTATAAAGACTTATTTTTGTGCAGTTCCTTGCACAAAAATAGGAACTTTTTTTCTGGACTGTTTTTGTTGTGGACTGGGCTGTTTTTGTCTTTTTTCTGGACTGTTTTTGTTGTGTTTTCATCCCTCATGTGCTCCGTGACCTAGTTTTCCCTTTTGTTTGATTGTGTCATTTGGTTCAGGTGTGTCTTGTTAATTGTCCTCGTCATCCCATGTATTTAAGCCCTAGTCTGTGCAGTCTGTTTGTCCAGTCTACTACATCCCTATGTGTGTCTCCTGCCTGTTCTGTCCTGGATTTACCCTTGTGTGGATTTATTAAAGACTGTTTGCTTTAATCTTCATCTTCTTTGTGCGTTTATCTCACCGTAGTGTGACAGAAGACCGGACCACAAAAAAAAACGAAAAAAAGTAAGCTGCGCCTTTTCCCCTGCGTTTTGTTTGTCTTTTTTTTTTTTTTTTTTACTATTTCTTCTTTTTCTCTCTCCCACCATGGATACCGCCGCCAAATTCATCACCCTAGCCCGTAAAGACCTTCCCTTATTGGAGTATGCTGTGGAGTTCAGCCAGCTCTCCGTTCTGACAGCATTGGACGATGCCACGCAACGCGACGTGATGCTGAACTCCCTGTTTTGGATTGGGACAAATTCCCATCGCCCCGTCGACCTCCCAGACACCAATGGACTTTGCTGGAGGGAGGAAATAATCCGGTGTCTGGATAGTGTCTACCCCCGTTCCAGAACACAGCCAGACCCAGAGCCCAGCCCAACATCACCCAGCTGCACGGAGCCCAAGCCCACCGCTGACGGAGAGCCAGAGCCTGCCGCAACCGACAAGCCATCACATAATGGAGCGACAGAGCTGAGGATCGCCCCGGAGCCAGAGTCCATTACGTCAGAGCAGGTGCAATCAGGGCCGCATTATCCTAATGGACATTATGGGCTGCAGCCCAGGGCCCCGAACACTAGGGGGCCCCCGCGTCAATTCTCTTTTGCATTTTATATAGGGTTGCCAACCGTTCCGTATAATACAGAATCGTCCCGTATTTAAAGCATCAGTTTGTCCCGTATTTGCAGGCATACGCCGTATGACCACCTAGAGTAGACCATACAAATAACAAATAAATTATTATTTTCCCAAAGCATTGTTTGAATTGCGAACGTAGCCGCTCGAGGAAGGCTTTAAGACCAAGCGGAATCCTCTGCCGCCTAGTCGCTCCCGCTTCACAGCGAGCGGGACTCATGTTTTAATTTCTGCAAATCAGTTTGGATGAATGCAGAGATGTGATTATTGATCGTAAGCACAACATCCAGCTAGAAAACATAATATCTACCTTTTACTATTTTCAATAGTTGGACTGAGGCTATGGAATAACCTTCCTTTATCTGTGAAAGCTTCAAATACTGTCTCTATGAGTTTAAAACTAAATTGAAATCTTATTTTCTTATTGGCTTTTTAAACTTTGTATATTAAATTATCTTTTGAGTTTACTGATGTTATTCTTTTTACTGGTTTTTATTTTATTTGTACAGCACTATGGTCAACTGCTGTTGTGTTTATCGGTGCTTAATAAATACAAATACCTGAGGGAAGATGCCTTTGTAAGTTAATGTTGTTAAATAGAGAAACAAAATTATACATTTTTAAAATGTCTATAACTTCTAGCGCATTATAAGAAGAGCAGGAAGAAGCCCTTTTAGTGGTGAGTGATATTTAAATGTATTTGCTGTGCTGTTGTTGATTTGTAAGATTATTACTCGATAATATTGTTTTATTTATGTACATAATTTTTTGCCTCCTATGGGATTATGACGTGCGTATTGAGTTTGTTTTTATTTCACGAGTATATCGTGCGCATCTTTATACAGTGTTTGATCGCATTTTTGATTATGATTGGCGTGTAACAGAAGGGGTGGGGGGTTAGGGGGGCCCCCAAAGCTGTGTTAGCCCAGGGCCCCACAAATGATTAATGCGGCACTGGGTGCAAGAGCCGGCTAAAGTGCTCGCCACTGGGGACAGCGCCATGGACAGCAAGAGCGCAGAGGGAAGCTCCGCCCACTGCACCATGGCTAAGGGTGAGCCGAGCTCAGTGGAATTGAATTTGAATATATATGCAGACATGCCCCCTCTTCTCCCGCCTTTGTCTGAACTCTCTGCCTGAACTGTCTGTCTGCCCTGAACTCTCTGTCAGTCCTGTTTTGGCCATGGAGGCCGTTTGTGAATCATCTGCCTGCCCTGAATTATCTGTCTGCCCTGAACTATCTGCCAGTCCTGAAATGACCGTGGAGGTCGTTCCCCTATCGCTGGCACTCCCTGTGCTGCGAGTGGCCTTGTGGTGTGTGTGGGCAGCACACACCATTCCTAAAACCCCTGAACATTCTGAACTCCCACCCAGCCTCCCTCTCCCACCTCCTCTGTATCAGTCTTCACCATCGTCACTGCTGTCTCCTGACAGCCCCTCAGCTCACCATCTGTGCAGTGGGATTACCGTGGTCTGCCAGTCTCCATCGGCGTCGTGGCTGGAGGATCCCATGTCTCCGCCTCCAGCCTCTGAGTTCTGGACTCCGCCTCGGCCCTTCGACCCAGCAGCTCCACCATGGCTCCTAGCTCCCTCCTCTCCACCGTGGCCAGTCAGTCCACCAGCTCTGCCGGGCTCGCTCATCCCTCCGGCTCCGCCTTGGTCTGTTGTCGACTATCCACTGCCTCAGGACTCCACTCCTCTGGCTACTCCTCATCCCTCCGGCTCTGTCAGGCTCCACCGCGGCCTTCTGGATCCCCACCTCTGCCTCGGTCACCGGAGCAATCTGCTCCGCCTTGGCCCTCCGCATCCTCCCCATCACCCTTGCTCATCGGCTCTCTGTCTCCACCTCGGGCTCCACCACCACCTGCTCTGTTTTTGTTGTGTTCTCATCCCTCATGTGCTCTATGGTCTAACAAATAATTCAGGAAAAGAACACTGATTTAAACCACTAACAAAACAATATTCAAGGAACTTATTTAACGATATAGGAAATTATGTTTTTAGCTTACTTAAAACGTTTTTCACAATCCTTTCTGACCTTCTCCCCATTTGTTTAATAATCTCTTGTACAGAAAACCACTTATTTTGTTCTGTATCAATTAAATCTCCAACTTTTAAAACACCAGATGAAATAAAGGTGTTGATTTCAATGCTTGGTAAACTATATTGATGACACAACCATGAATTATAAAAAAAGTGGTTCTTCAAGACCAAAATGATTCTCTCTTTCAACTTTAAATATACTCCATGCACTTAGTACAGACTGATAAAACCCCCTAATGCCCAAACCCTCAACTACTTTTTTAGACATTAGAAATAATTCTCTGTCATGTCCCATTTTACTAGTGGCTCGTAATACCGCCAAACCACACATTATACAAGGCTTTAAATCTGTATTATAAAGCATTTTTTGGGCTGATTGTATCCTCATAGCTTTCCATTTTGACACTAAATCAATAAGACCTTGGCCCCCTTCAAACACAGGTAAATTCAAAATGCCTGGATGAAGCCAATGATGTCCTCCCCAGAAAAAGTTTACAAAATGTCTCTGGAGCAGCTGTAAAAGTCCTGCTGGAGGGTGCAAAGCAGTCAGTCGGTGTCAGAACATTGATGCAGCCAAGTTGTTTACCACTAAAACCCTGCCTCTGTACAATAGTTATTGTTGAATCCAACTCCAACTTTTTAATCTTCCAAGTACTTTTTCCAACTACTCCATCCCAATTCTTTGTCATATATTGTTGAGTACCAAAAAATATTACAAGAATTTTAAATCCTTCAGTATTCCAATGGCAAAAAGTAGTGTTTCTGTTTTTTTCCAATTTACCCATGCTGAAGATGCTTTTTGATAAAAGTCCAAACACTTGCACAGTTCAAAAATATCTTCTTGAGATCTTATTATGACCATAACGTCGTCAGCATAACTATAAATTTAACTGTAGTAGCTTCCGATATATTGGGATTAAGGACTGAAATACCTTTTCAGTTTTTCCTTAGAACTCTTAATAAAGGTTCTATAGATATTGCATATAAAAGTCCCGAGAGGCTGCATCCTTGTCTTACACCTCTACGCACAGGAAAAGTTATTGATAAGGTTCCATTTATCTTCAGCATACTACAAACATCTGTATAAAGTATCTGAATCCATGAAATAACCCGTTCTCCAAATCCAAAGGCTGACAAAGTATTAAAAAGATATTCGTAATCGACTCTGTCAAATGCCTTTTCCTGGTCAAGAGACAAAAGGCCTACATCATGTTTATATATCTCAGTAAGATGTAATAGGTCACGCACCAGAAAAAGGATATCAAAGATGGAACATCTTGGAATACAATATGATTGATCTTCATCAATTATAGAAGCCATAACCTTCTTCAAATTATTTGTTAATGTTTTTGAAAGTATCTTGTTATCTTTTCCTAATAAGGAGATAGGGCCGCAGTTTTTCAAGAATCCTAAATCTCCTTTCTTCGGCAATAACGTCATTACAGCTCTTCTTCAACTGAGAGAAAGAATTTTTGATTTTTCACATTCACGAAAAACAGCATGTAAATCTGCTCCAATCAATGACCAAAAAGTTTTATAAAACTCAGAGGTCAGTCCATCTAACCCCGGAGATTGTCCAGAAGATTGTTGTTTAGCAGCTGTTCTCAATTCTTCAAATTAAAGCACTTTTTCCAGTTGTATCTTCTCATCTACACTCAATTTTGGAATTCCACTGAGAAAAAATCTATTGCCTCAGAATCACAAGGTTGAGCACTATAAAGTTCTTCATAAAAAGACAAAACTTGTGAAACAATTTCTCTCTTTTCTGTTGTCTCTCTTCCATCAGATAGTTTAAGATGAGTAATCAACTTTTTTCTCGAACTTTTCTTTCCAACGCAAAAAAAGATAGATGTTGAAGAATCCATATTGTTACGTTGCGTAAATATTGTTTGTACTTTTGTTCCTTGATCTCTTTCTTCATGATAATTTGTTTAAAGAAAGTTATATTGTTCAAGCAAATCTCCACTTGTTCCATCTCTCTCACTTATGGAGCTATTCAATCTCATCATTTATTTCCCAGCTTTTCAATTTCTTTTGCATTGTTTTTTTACATACTGTTGACAAAACGACTGAATCTGAATTTTCCCAATGTCCCACCATTGACTTAGGGACTTAAACTCTGTCTTTCTCTCTCTCCAACTCTCCAAAATAAAGAAAATAAATGTACAAATGTACGATCTTGCAGTAAGTTGTTATTAAGGTGCCAAATAAGATTTGTAGCTAGTACCTAATGTTGTAACCATAACAGAAACATAATAATGATCAAAAATTGGTGTAGGATTAATTCTACTATCAAAATATCTTCCTCTTCTACCCTTCTGAACATATATTCTGTCTAATCTAGCCCCTGATTGTCACGGGTTGCTACTGTGAGGAGCACGGAGCGAGGAACGAGGAGACCAGGAGTACAAAACAAAGGAGTTTAATTTTTTTTTTCAGGGAATCACACGTAGCACAAGGAGTTGACAAACACAATTCCAGACAAAGAAACTCAGAACGGGCTAGAATAAGGCAGATAACGAGGGGCAGACAGGTGATGGGGATAACTAATAACAAGGATCAGGTGATACTAATAATGGGAAAAGGAACTGGAAGGACCAAATAAGGACAACAGGAACTAAATGGGAACATACACGTGACACTGATATTATATTGGAATTCATTTTCAGCCAAGTATATTGCCTACTTTTAGGAAAAGATTCTCTCCACACATCTACAAAAACGAATGGAAAAGTATTACTTTCTTAAGAGCTTCTGCTGAATTAAGATGAGGTTCATCATGATTCCTATCGACTGTATGATCAAGAGTGCAATTAAAATCTCCAGCTACAATAATAAAATGTTCACGAGAAATATTATTCATAGCTTCCTGTAACTTTTTTTTTTAAATTAAACTCGTTCATATCCAATGTTGGGAGCATATACATTAATAAGGGAAAAGGACACACTTTGTAAAATAATATCTACTCGCTGCATTCTTCCAGGAATTATTTCTACCATATTGGAAACGTTCCCCTGGACACTTTCTGATATGAGAACAGCTACTCCAGCACTTACACTAGAACCATGGCTAAGAAACCTCTGCCCTTTCCATTCATTTAGCCATTCTGCCTGGTTATATATATCTATGCGTGTTTCTTGCAAGAATATCACACTAGCCTTTTTAAAATCTAAAAATTTGATGAGAGCACTTCTCTTTTCTTTATTACGACATCTAATTTGTAAGGATGTCATAAAAAGTTACTGTAATGCAGTGATCAAAACAAAACTGTCCCTCTACCGAATCAATAATAATTTACTCTTTTCCTTGATGAATCATCTTCTTTACTTTGGTGATAAATTTTTTTGAGACAGTATCGTTTTTGTCTGCTAAACTCCTCAACTGTGGTATTTCTCATTACATCTCTACAGGAAGCTACAAATTTCCTCGAATCTGGAAAAAAAAACCAGATCAATTTGTAAATTCCGCACACCTTTCGTTTCATCAAGAAAGGTGCTAATCTGTCTCCCAGAGTAGAATTTCACTTCACATCCACTCAATTCTGATGTCCTTATTTGAGAATCATTGTCTCCAACTTCAAAGAAACTCTCTATACTTTCACATTCATTGTCTGAATCACTGTCAGACCTCACGACACCAGAGCTAACTGTGAACTGACTACAATTTTCAATCACTTCGTCATCTGATTTGTTCTCACTTTTATCATTTATCTCTACACACTCCATCAATGGAAGTTCATCCTCTCTACTTTTAGATTGGAAATGTGTTTTTTGGACTTCTGTTCTAACATTTTGCATTTCTACAGCATTGGCACGCTGACATTTAATGCCATCTGCTGGCTGATCAACATCAATATTTGAGTTGTTTGTTCCCTTTCGACGAATTGGGATCTCGCTTAGAGAGACCAATCTACTTCGAGTGTAAACTAAACGAGCCAATGCACATGGGCATACGATAATTGCATCCAGCTGCTGCTGATCACAGCGTGAGCATAAAAAGGCAGCCGGTGCAATGCATACCAGCTTTTCGCTTCGGAGCCGAGCAACAGCATCGTTCTGCTCCTACCAACTACTTCGTGCGCGCTCTAGGGAACTTCTTGTGTTGGCGGACGGCGCTTCAGCAGTGGTCGTTCCCGTGTCGAGTGGGTTGCGCACTTCAGGCTGCATTACCCCCTGTTGTGCTGCAAGTGGCCATTTCCCCTGTGCGCCTCAGCACTAAAAGAGGCATTTCCCTGAAAGAGGTTATTTCTATAAAAGAGCATACACGGGTGCGTTTTTGTAAAGACGACGGATCTTGTCTGGGCATTAAACACGCTGAGGTGGCATTCGTGGATGAGTCATATTCCCATTGTGGGAAGATGACCATCTCGGAGCTGTGGGCCAGGCGCCGTTGCCTCTGCTGCGATCTAGTGTTCGTACTGGCGGCAGCCAAGCGTGGACTACTTCGGGCAGTAGCACAGATGGTCTGAGGGTTACAGTGGCGGCAAACCCCTCAGGGAACCAACCCTTGGGGGACCATCACTCCTCTAACGCTTCGCAACCAATGGTATCCTTCGGTGCTCCTCCCAACAACCGGATGTCGATCACTGCATCGGAGGGAGAGCTCTCTGGAGGGGAAGATCCAGCTGTGCCACCGCCCTCCAAGACCGGCCTGAATCGGATCCGGAGATGTCGGCTTTGCTTTCCCGGTCCGGAAACCTCCACCACGTCCCGAGTCCTCGATGTTGGATGATTGGTTTCTCAGGGTGGCTCGCGCTGGTTCTCAGCGCCCCCCCCACCGGTGCCTTTCTTCCCGGAGGTGCATGACGAGCTCACCAGGTCGTGGACGGCAACTTTTACTGCCAGAAACCGGCCGGCGGGCTCCTCCTCCCTCACCACCCTCGACGGCGGTGCAGCGAAGGGGTATTCGGCGATACCCCAAGTGGAACGGTCCGCCTCGGTGCCTTTCTCTCCAGAGAGCTCAGGCTCGCCGTCCAATGCAGCGATCGACAGCTGATCATCGGGAGGAGCCCCAAAAGATACGGCTGGTACGCTCTTTGTGGAGGGCCCAGCGCGTTCCTTAGGGAGCTCGGCTGGCTGTGAAGTGCAAGAGGAGTGGTGGTCCCTGGGAGGTTGGTTCCTCGGAGGGGTTGCCGCCACTGTGATCCTCAAACCGCCCGAGCTACTGCCTGACTTCTACCAGGAAGAGAACTAGATCGTGGCAGAGGCAACGGAACTCCACCCCTTTCGAGGTAGTGGAGCCTGGTCCGCAACTCCGAGATGGTCATCTTCCCACAATGGGAACATGACTCATCCACGAATGCCACTTCGGCGTGCTTAATGCCCAGACACGTGAGGCAGCGATCGTGAACATCACCTGGCGCCAGGTAACCACCGCATCCAGAAACGCACGGGTGAAACGGCATCTTTAAAAAGACGATCCTTTGTCTTTACAAAGACGCACCCGTGTGGAGGGGGAGATGGCCGCTTGCAGCACAACAGGGGGTAGTGCAGCCTGAAGTGCTGGGGGACCATCACTCCTCTAACGCTTCGCAACCAATGGTATCCTTCGGTGCTCCTCCCAACAACCGGATGTCGATCACTGCATCGGAGGGAGAGCTCTCTGGAGGGGAAGATCCAGCTGTGCCACCGCCCTCCAAGACCGGCCTGAATCGGATCCGGAGATGTCGGCTTTGCTTTCCCGGTCCGGAAACCTCCACCACGTCCCGAGTCCTCGATGAGAACATTTCAAACTACTTTGCTTTTTTGGATGGCACTTGATCGTTATTTTGCAATATGCAAACCACTTTATTATCATAAATACAAGGAAATCTGTAACTTTCTAAAGTTTGTTTATGCACCTCTAATCAGAAATGGACTCCTGATTATCGCCATTGTCTCTCTAGCTGGAAGACTGTCATTTTGTGCAACAAATGTCATTGATCACTGTTTTTGTGAGCACATGGCATTGGTTCAGTTAGCCTGTGGAGATACATCTATTAATAACATTGTAGGACTTTTGACTGTTTTCCTTGTGTCGGCTGCAGATTTTATTCTCATTACTTATTCTATGTTGAGATTTTTACCTCTGCTTTCAAATCTGGCAAAGCTCACACGAAGGCCTTAAACACCTGCATTACCCTCTTAATTGTCCTGTCAGTTGCTTTGATTTCTGCTTTGATTGCATTTCTATCATAAAGATTAAGAAACAACATTTCTTCCAACAACCGTATAGTTATAAGCTTCATGTGCTTATTTGTTCCATGTTGTTTTAACCCAATAATCTATGGATGGAGAACAACTGAAATTTATAAACCAAAAGGTATTTTCTTTAGAAAAATTAATGTTTTTTTTAATAAATCAATCAGTATAAAGTAATGACATATAAAATTTGACCCCAATATAAGACAATTTTGCAGTTGAAGAAGGAAAGCTACCTATAAAATATATTTTAAATAAATAAATGCATATTAAAGACAATATGTATATTAAAAAGTGTACAATGTATGTCTTTACACACACACACACACACCTAAAACATCAAACACAGACAGGTCTTTGTGGTGGCAAGGCGAGACACCCATAGATATCTATACATAGATACATTACCATTTCTAAAGTCAGTAACACTTTATTTTAAGGTGTCCTTGTTACATATGTCACATGTACTAACTATTATAATAACAATAAATTATGCATAATTACATGCAAGTTACTCTATTTGCTGTCTGGTCGGCGTTACAGAGCACTGCGCACCAGAACGGCCAGGCATAGGAACAGTTTCTTCCCTCAGGCAATCCATCTTATGAACACTTGACAATAATTGTGGAACACACAGCACTATTTATACACGTATATACTTATTTATCTAACACACATACTTAGTTTACATTTCGAATTTTCACATAATATACCTGTACATACAAAACTGTCTATTGTAGTATACATGTACATACAATTGTCAAACTGTATATTGTTATGCCTTATTTACTTGTTCTATTTTTATTATCTGTGTTTTTGTCCTGTCATTGTCATTCTGTTGCACTGTGGAAGCTTCTGTCACAAAAACAAATTCCTCGAATGTGTAAACATACCTGGCAATAAGGCTCATTCTGATTCTGATTCTGAGAAGTTAATCTACTCTCCTGTCTGATTTGTGGTTACGGCTAGAAGGGATACTGCAGCTACTGGGCATGTGCACATCAATATAGCGTATTTTTTGTCACACTGTACAACAATACTGTTTTTGCATTATTGTTTAGGGTTGGGGTAGGTGTAGACGCTAAGAAAACACAATCTAACCACCTTTTCTGAACGCGGAAGTCTCTCCTGACTGGTACAGTGCTTTACATTTCCGGTCTCTGGGGTTTCTAGTCACAATTACATATTTTTTGAGCTGACAATATAATGTGAAACCTATGAAAATCGCTTTAAAAAGCACATGGCGCCATAGTTTCATCACTTTATAGTGTCGCAGTGACCGTCTTTTTGCAGTAATGGATCTGTCATAGTTTAATGAGTGGGAAGATGACATGAAGCGACGTGAAGTTAGCTGCATTGAAAACAAATGAGCGCACATGTGCATAAACAGCTCCCAATCGGGGAGAAGTTCACGGGATTTTGTCCACAGAATGATAAGAGCACACGTTTTAACATATTATTTTATTATTTAACACTAAGTATTTTAACTTAAGCACTGCAAGCCATGCATAGAGTGCCAAATTTTCTGGTACGTAAAATAAGTACTTTAAAGGAATTCCTTAGCGTATTGCCGTTACTGTGGCAGACAACAACAGCACAGCTTAACCCTGCACATATTTTTATATTTAGTTATATTGAAAAAGTTTCAATTCAGTCTATATATTTTACCCCGTTTTAACATGGATTTCTATGAGACCAGCTGTAGCTGTCGGGCAAGATGGCGGATAACAATGGCGGCACATAATATCCGCATTCTGATTGGTCAGATCACCTGTCAGTCAAGCTCCCTGCGAACGGTCAATTGTCCCAATTAGAGACACTAGTCCACAAACTGCCTATCAAATTGGTGAAATTTGGGATTCTGCAAAATCAAGTAGGTGGCAATAGGTTTAAGTTATTTGACAGGCCCTAGATAATTATCCTAAAAGTGTGGTATCCACAGACAGCTTATGCATATTGTAGGGATTTCTGTCATGAACGGACACTGATATGCCACAGAAACAACTCATCATGAGATGACGAACCAATCTAATCAAGAGATAACACAGAGATCTTTTGTATCAGGACTACAACTTATAGATACCTCGTGATGTCTTGTGAGCACCAATGAATGAACTACTACATCAAACAGGAAGAGGACGAGTAATTTAATCACACCCTCAAGATAATAAACAACAGAACAAAGAACATGGTATCTGGAAATGTTCCAGCGACAGACTCGCCCGGACCCCATGACCAGTTAACGCATAAATTGCTAAATCCGATAAACAGAAAGCGACAGATTAAGAGCTCCCTGTCCAGGAGAAGAATGGCAGACACACAACTCGTGACATGGGCATGACCTCAGGACACCTCCCCTTTCCCCCCCTTTTGCATTCCAAAAAAGGGACGCATCCTTTTACTACTTTCAGAAAGCGCACGTTTCTCCTGTCACAGACAAAGGGACACGAAACTTACAACAGACAATTTCAACAGATAATCATTTATGCGCATAACAGGGCAACCAGAATCTTCTATCTGCTGAACTGGCGCTGATGATTGATTTAAACAGTAAACGTAAGACAAATCTCTGCTTTATGATTTCTCTCAGGCTGAATTTAAAACCACTCGTGAAAACGAGTTAGAACTTTGGGAACTTCTCAGAACTCCGTTAACATCATTTTCATTCTGAGTCCTTTCAAAACCTGAATGAATTAATAATAATTAATTCCCTAAGAAACGTAATCAGACATTACAATATTTAAGAGTTATGTTACATTAATGTGTTCAATGATGTCTCTAAAGTCATTTTTATTAATTACAAACATGAAATATGATGTTTATTTGTATTGTCCACGGACAGCCTATCTGAGGCACATTAAATAAGCTGGCATTTAACTAGCAAGGATAAGACAGAACAGATAGTTAGGTCTGATCAAGGGTCAGAGCCAGAAATCCGTACAAAAAAGGTTCTCTACAGGAAAGACAGTTCAAGGTCAGGGTTAGACAGAAAGTCGGTAAACAGGGATCATTATGAACCGGCAACCACCAAGGGGCTTGACTGAGGCAAGAAGGCCAAGGAGAGCAGAGAATTCGAGGATCAGGCTGGGCGGTCTGAGTATGAGGCATAACCAAAAGGCAGATGGGGGGCACAAAGCAAAAGAAGGAAAAACAGAGCTCAGGAGACAGTTATCTGTCCTGATAGTAACCCCCACAAACTGAAATGCAAGTTGCAGGTTAAGCAGGTTGGGAGCTAAGGTAAAATGGGACTGGAGATCATCACATGCTGTCTGTGCAGCCACTTCTGTCGGACATCAAAAACGTGCTAAATTGACATACTTGTTTCTCCAAAAAAACAATGCTACAGCCAGTTATTCTACTTTAAAATGCACTTTCTGTGTCTGAATGTGTTTTTATTTGGTCTGTGTGATTCCGCAAACTGCGAATTTACCTAATATTATTTTGACATGCTGAATAGTATTTTGAGTTCAGCAACTGCCGATTACGTTGTTTACGTTCAGTGGATACTCTCCAAAATGGCGGAAGATGGTATAACTCTGGGAAAAGAATTGTTGAATAAATTATGTTATTATTGTTTTCTTTGCACACAAAAAGTATTCTCGTAGCATCGTAAAATTACGGTTGAACCACTGATGTCACATGGACTATTTTACAGATGTCCTTGCTATGTTTCTGGACCTGGAAATATTGTAGTTGCGTTGCTGTCTAAGGAGGGTCAGAGATCTCTCAGATTTTATCAAAAATATCTTAATTTGTGTTCCGAAGATTAATGATGGTCTTACGGGTTTGGAATGACATGAGGGTGAGTAATTAATGACAGAATTTTCATTTTTGGGTGAACTAACCCTTTAATTTAATGGTTTGCATGCATTTATAAAAATAGAAATCTATTCATATAAATGTATACTTTCATTGGAGCAACTAACCCCACCCTACTCTAAACCTATCCACTTCTGAACAATATAAAACACGTGACAGGCAAATGAAAGTATAGTCACATGTATTTATTGCAAAAACTGACCATAAAAAGCAGTATAAAAGTATTACAAACAAGTCGTGTTGCATTCCAAGTCTTCTGATGCCATACGATATCTTTGTGAAGAACAGAGTAAATCATAAGGTTTTAATCGCTGAAAATAATCCCGCTCCCTTAAATCGCTCACATCTAATTCAAAAAGATACTCCCGAACATTAGCATGATGCAATCAGTCACGAGACGCACAAGGCTTCTTCTGGCGGCAATTTTTTAATTTGCGCACAGACTGCACACAGGATCTGAGCTTTACGGCAGATAGAGACAGTGATCACGTCTATTCCTCTCACAAATCAATCGTTTTGCCTCAGAAGACTTAATAATATATGTAGACTTAATAATAAAATAATTTATGACTGTATTTGTATCTGCCTGTTAGATCCTGTTTTATTGACAAATGGTAGGTTTAGGGGCAGGGGTTGGGTTATGTGCTCATAAATGTGTAAATAGTGTAATGTAAATAAAATTGCTGTGACTGTCTATATTGAAAAAATTACACCCCAACATATATGCAATAATGGCAATATTATTACCCAATATATAATTTAATCTTGACAATCAAATTCCTAATGCCTTTCGCGTCTGCATATTGGCACCAAAGGTTTCTTATTTAAAGCAATGGGGACCCTGCACGTCGAAAAATGATGCTAAAGTGCTACCCTGTGCGTCAAAAAGTGATCCCAAATGGTCCTCACCAAGGAACAATATGTATCGAGTTGGGAGTGAGAATGTGTTGTTTTGAAAATCTAAAAATGCACAAAGTTTTCTGTAAGCGGTAGGGTTGGTGTAGGGTGATAGAAAATACAGTTTGTACAGTATAAAAACCATTAAGCCTATGGAGAGTCCCCGCAAACCACCAATACCAACGTGTGTGTGTGTGTGTGTGTGTGTGTGTGTGTGTGCGTGCGTGCGTGCGTGTGTGTGTG
>NW_015552675.1:183231-189992 GCF_001515605.1 Sinocyclocheilus anshuiensis
TGTGTGTGCGTGCGTGCGTGCGTGCGTGTGTGTGTGTGTGTGCGTGTAATTACAGTACATGTCATTGAGCAGCATTAAACAGTCTTTGTAAATAGACATAAATGCTATGTCAGATGCAGTTTTTGTTCCACCTTTGCAATGAAAAGATGGCTGTTGATGTTGAAAGAAAATTGACTGGTAACAGTCTATTGTGACTGTTAGAAGTCATATATCTGAGATATAGGCATAGACAACAGGGCTGTTGGTTGCTGCTGCTATTGATGACTCTCAGTACAAAGACTTTTTCAGTCTAGAAATAGCTGAGATGTCCTGGGAGCTTAGTAACCTGACTAACCAGGGTGACCCTGCATGGATCCTTGAAGTTTGTATATTGGACACCTGTTCATTTATCTGAGTCCATGCTGGCCAGAGTGTGATGTCGCAGCACATATTGACAGGATTTATGAAATGGGGAAACACAGACAAGCAGAAAACAAAGAATCCCAATGCTGTAAGATTAAGTATCAGACCTCTTGAAATCTTTCAAATATTAAAAAAAAAAAAATCATTGCGGTACCAACATATTTTGGTAAATTACACAAATGTCCATAAACTGGGTCATGATGCAAGATTGATCACAATGTCATAAACAAGGTGCTGTTGTGCACTTAGATTTTCCATATGTGAGAAACATTTGTTGCTCTTAATTATTTCAACTATGAACATTAAGACTGTAAACAAAGACAAAATCTTTTAAAGTAACACACTGTCATGTAAAAGGTTTGTGATGATTTGCAATTAGCATGACGTCACTTGTAATAATTTGTGGTGAAACAACGCCTAATTAACTTGTGTAAGATAATTGGCCCCTTGGTGATGTCAAATGTCTGTCTTGGTCAACTCAGATCTTAAGCCTGCGTCCCTTGAGTGCTATTTGGTGTGTTTTTAGCGAGATGAAAGTAAGTTTGACCCTGACTATAGTTATAGCAACAGAAACAC
This sequence comes from Sinocyclocheilus anshuiensis, assembly GCF_001515605.1. Lineage (NCBI taxonomy): Eukaryota > Metazoa > Chordata > Actinopteri > Cypriniformes > Cyprinidae > Sinocyclocheilus > Sinocyclocheilus anshuiensis. The sequence continues at coordinate 184,210 of NW_015552675.1, forward strand.
AAAGGGCCCTTGAGATTAATCTAGCCAAGTAAACAGTCCAGTAATGAGGAACGAGTTAGAGCTACTGATATTTTTTTTCTCAGATATGGAAACTGATTTCTGCTGTTCTCCACAGAGTTCACAGGCCTGCTCATGATTAGGCCTGCAAATACTCTGACTACCATAAAACAAGCTAGTGAGATGAAAACATATGTATTATTAGGGGTAGTTGATGGATAAATATTTTCATATGGCCAAATAACACAATTATAATACAGTAAGTAAAACAGTCTCAATTTCTTTGAAATGCATTGCATTTGTAGTGATTGTTGGTCATAAAAATCACAGAAATCAGAAAACCAATGACCACCACCACAGAAGCAAATACCACAAAAAGGAAGTGAGCTCTATTGCTCTATGGGAGTAGCTCACAGACACATGGGAAAACAAAACAATATATTTAGAGTTTGTCATAAATTTTAATGAGTGTAATGAAAGCTTCAAACACAACACACCTCTTATCTGACTGATAATAATAATGTTAATTTGTTTTGTATTGTCATTTTATTGCAGCGGAAACAATGATTTTGTTTCACAACACCGGGTTATATTTTTCCCCATGACGTAAATATGTATTTGATTTCAGGGTATCCATATGTTGTTAAGAGGGAAACTTGATCAACTATAATTTATCCATTTTATCAACACAACAGGGCTTTTATTCAGCATGAAGGATCTTTCTGCACAAAATATTTCATTCACAGACTTTAAGCTGATTGGTTTCTACAGCTTAGGAGAATGGAGGCCATTTTTATTTATTATTTTCTTTCTGATGTTTTTATTGGCTATCACAGCAAATTCTATTCTCATATATTTAATCAAATCTCAACCGTCTCTTCATTCTCCTATGTACGTATTAATAGGTGTTATGGCAGTTTTAGACTTGATCTTACCAATATTTTTTGTACCTAACATGCTTCTTAGCTTTTTATTCAACTGTAGTGGCATATCTCTGACTGGTTGTTTGATACAAATGTTTGGCATTCATTTTGTTGGAGCATTTCAATCTACTTTGCTTTTGTGGATGGCACTGGATCGTTACTTTGCAATATGCAAACCACTTAATTATCATAAATACATGGAAATGGCTAACTTTTCAAATTTTGTTTTTGTGCCATTAATCAGAAATGGATTTCTGATGGTCACTATGGTCTCTTTAGCAGGAAAACTGACATTTTGTAAAAATATAATCGATCACTGTTTATGTGAGCACATGGCATTGGTTCAGTTAGCCTGTGGAGATATATCTGTTAATAACATTGTAGGACTTCTGTCTGCTTTCATAATCCCAACTACTGATTTTATTCTCATTACAATTTCATATATTGTGATTTTTACCTCTGTGTTTAGATCTGGTAAGGCTCATTTTAAGGCCATAAATACCTGCATTACCCACATCAGTTATGACACTTAGTTTGACTTCTGCCTTGATTGCATTTATGTCCTACAGAATATGGAGTAATGTTTCTTCTAGCAACCGTACATTTATGAGCATAATATACATTCTGTTTCCAAGTTGTTTCAACCCAATAATCTATGGGTGGAGAACAAAAGAAATAAGACAAACTTTTCACAGATTTATAAAGAAAAGAAAGGTTTTACCTTTTTAAAGTAAGTGAATGTCTAGTATAAATGAATGGATGTTATAAAGTGAAAATGTGAGATGACTACAATAAGCTATTGTAATATATGTAAAGCACAATCCATGATCATGTGATGTGAATTCTGTTCAGCTGTATTGTGAGAACTCTTAGATTGTATTTAGTTTAATTGTATCTGTTTTCGCAGTTGTCCTGTTGATTCATTTATGGCTGCATTCCAAAGCTTCACTGCCCTAACAAGCAAAAACTTTACAGGCAGTGTTTGTGTACAAAGGTACCTCGTGAAACAGACATGCTTCTGAGGTAACATAACAGTCTAATAATGCAGTGGTTTCCAACCGTGTTGCTGGAGCCCTACGAACACTGCACCATTTGCATGTCTCCTTTGTCTGACACACATATTTCAGGCCTTGGAGTCTCTATCGAGCTGACCTAAATGTGGATCTTTTGTGATAACTAAACAAATAAGTAATTACTACAATACTTTTCACTAGAAATGAAATTTTAAGTTGAATAAATTGTCAAAATCATAATAATATAAACACTCAAACTGACTGCCGTCTGCAACTTTCAGATGTCATTATATATACAGATACATCTATGCTACTTTCACAAATCGATCAGATGAAGGCATAGACATGTTGTGATATGATTATTGGATTTGGACATGCCTTGTCGACCTCTGTACACTGCTCGTGGAGGCAGTATATTTCAGCTTTAGCTTTTAGACACAGCCTATGTTTATATCTATTTCCTTGGTTGCTAATTGTGCTGACATGTTTTTAGTTTAGTTTTTAATTTGATCTGTGTATTTAGTTTCCATCAAGTTACAAGTTGCTAAATTGAAGTGTTCATTTCTCCACCCTGTCTCCACCCTAGACTATGAATTACTCCATATATTCAATAAAAAATATCTATCTATCTATCTCTATATATATATATATATATATATGTGTGAAAGGAATTGTTACTAGAAAAGTAAGCAAAGGTGTTATTAAATTGTGTTTGTCTATAATTGTGAGTTAAAATAAGGTCAAACATTCTGTAAAGGTGGGGGGGAAATAAATAAAATAAAATATTAATTTAGGGAGGAGCTAATAAAAACGCTATATAGCCTCCACCTACCCTTGCCATGCCAGCCAGCACCACCCTCCTAGCCCCTCAGTTACCATGAATTCAGTGAACACAACCACTGTTAGCTCATGCCTCACCAATTCCCGAGAAGTTTGAGGGAACACTTGCTAAATGTAAGGGATTCCTGCTTCAATAAACAACCTGCATTATTTGCCACTGGCAGAGATGCATCTCCTTTGTTTGTTCGTTAATCAATGGGAGGGCTTTGGATTGGCCAACAGCTGTTTGCATTGATGATCATTTAAAATTTCCCACAATCAGTTGCTTCATTCAACGATTTTGTGAGGTGTTTGAGCATCCTTGAGAGGGGTAAAAGCGCAGGCGATCAATTACTTTCTCTTGGCCAGGGTAAGAACACTGCCGCTGAATATGCACTAACATTCTGAACACTAGCTGCTCAAAGGTTTTGAGTGGAGGATACATTAAAACTGCTGTTTCGCAAAGGACTGAGTACTGAGCTATCTTGGTCCCCGACAGCTCTCCACTCCTTTCAAAATCTCAAGACAAGCTTTACTTGAGCACCCATTCTTCATGACCCTGACCCTAACCTTCCTTTCACTGTTAAAACAGATGTTACCAACACAGGCATCATAGCCATTCTCTCCCAATGTCATGATGCACCACCCAAACTCTACCCTTGTCTATATTATTCATGCAAGCATATTCCTGCTGAACAGAACTATGATGTGGGGAATCGGGAATTGCTGGCCATGAAAGCAGCTTTTGAGGAGTGGCAGCACTGGCTAGAAGGAAAAAACATCCCTTCCTGGTCCTGACAGATCATAGAAATCTAGAGTATCTTCATATGGCCAAAAGACTCAATCTCAGACAGGCCAGGTGGGCTCTCTTCTTTACTCCATTTAAGTTCACTGTCATGTATCATACAGGTTTCAAAAACACGAAAGCCAACGCTCTTTCCCAACAATATGAGTCCTCACAACATGCAAAGACCGACGAACCCATCATATGGTCAACCATGATCTTGGTTCCAGTACAATGGAACAAGCACGTAACCCATCACCCCCACACTGCCCTCTGAATCAGACTTACGTTTCTTCATCATTCCAAAAGAAGGTCTTGCAGTGGGTTCATTCCTCCCCTAGTTCCGGGCATCCTGGTATTACTGCTACTCCGCAACCACTTTTGGTGGGTATTCAGATATTATGGTATACCTGAGGACATCGTTTCAGACCGGGGCCCAAGTTTACCTCTTGAGTGTGGTCCACATTCTTCCAACAGCTCAAAGTAAACGTCATCCTTACTTCTGGGTATCATCCTGAATTCAACTGTCAAACTGAACACTTCAATCAAGAATTGACTCACTTTCTATGGACATACTGCAAACCAGAATCAGTCTTACTGGAGCATCTGCTTTGGGCAGAACATGCCCAGAACTCACTACAGAAACCCTCCACAGGTTTTTGACCCCTTTCCAATGTGTGCTACGATTTCAACCTCCCTTATTCAGTTATTTATTCAGAAGAGGAAAGGAACAGGCTGACCATCACTGCCATCCCAACCCAGAATACACTCCAGGTCAGTGGGTCTGGCATTCTACCTGTGATCTATGTCTCCATCTACCCTTCAAGAAATGTGGGTAAATTGGTCCATTCAAAATTCTTAGACCGATTACCCTTGTGTCAAACCCCATTGCCTTGCCCACTACTTATCACATCACTCCCACCTTTCACGAGTCTCTGTTCAAGCCTGCTGGTGGACCAAGAGGGCAGGAGGAAGAGGACAGTGACCAGGTCCCCCACTACCCCGTGTGCCTTGTCCCTTGTTAGTTGTCATGGCAATTTATTAGCCACACCCCTTTCCTTGTTTGTTGTCATAGTTACTCATTGGTCCTTTTGTTCTCCAGTGTATTTACCTATAGCCCTTGTGTTTCTCTTGTGCTTTGTGATTTGTTATAACTAATGGTTGCTGTCCTCCTCGTGTTTTGTTCTATGTTTTTGTTGTTTCTTGTTCTTCGTTTATTTAGTCACTTCATTAAACAGCCTACACTTAGATCCTCGCGTCTGCTCCAGTCCCCACAACATTGTCCCCAGAACAACTGACCATAATCATCGATCTAGCAGGAATGCAACTAATCCTTCTTCTTTCCATCCAACGAGTCAAAGAGAACAAAATCATCACTTCCTGATAAACTGCCACTAAATATCACTAAGAAAAGTAGGAGAAGCCACTGAATATAACAATTTTCATATATAAATTACTTGCGCCTCAGAGTGAGCAGACGAAACACAATAAATGCTGTCATTCCTTTGGAGGTGGATGCCTGCTGTTTGGGAACACAGTCATGTAAGACAATTATAAAGAAATACTTTGATGACAGACTTTGCTTGGGCATTTCAGAATGACTGAAACAACATTTCAGATGCTGTGCAACGAAAACGGTCACCTGCCGCATAGGTGGATGGAAACATAGCTATTGATTGCTTGATTGCCTTTCCTTAGGAAGTGTTCCCTTTCAGTCGGTCACTCTTGACGTCACGTCGGATGACCGACGAAATTGGGATCTCGCTTAGAGAGACCAATCTACTTCGAGTGTAAACTAAATGAGCCAATGCACATTGGCATGCGATTATTGCATCCAGCTGCCGCTGATCACAGCGTGAGTATAAGTAGGCAGCAGATGCAGCGCATATTCAGCTTTTCGCTTCGGAGCCGAGCGATCACATCGTTCTGCTCCTGACTACTCTACTGAGAGAAGAAGACTGAACGAGTTCAGCGTGCTCTTGGAGAGCTCTTCGTGTTGGCAGTACGGCGCTTCAGCGGTGGTGGTTTCCCGTGTCGAGTGGGTTGCACACATCAGGCTGCACTACCCCGTTTGTGTTGCAGATGATCATCTCCCCTGTGCGCCTCAGCAGCAATGCTTATACGACATGTGGAGAAGCTGCCTCCGCCTTACATGCTATGGCGTGATTGCAAGTGCACCAGGCCAAGGCAATGAGGGACTTGCACGAGGGTGGTCACGACCCGGAAGTTCGCAGAGAACTCCGCACC
>NW_015552675.1:190080-193162 GCF_001515605.1 Sinocyclocheilus anshuiensis
CGCCAGGCCTTCACTCGTTGAATCCTCGCGAACCGGTAGAAGGCTGGGTTCCATATGTAAGACCTAAGTGGATCCCATATGTGTAAAGTCCACGGTATAGCCTTGAGCCCGTGTTTCCCCGGCAGACTTCTGCCATTCCAAGAGGGTTACAATCACCTCCATTCTTCCATATGCACCTAAGGAATGTTCATATGTGTATTGCTTCCGAAACCTCCTTCGGGAAGGTTGGAGCTTCCGTAACGTCCCTGTTCCAAGTAGAACGGGTACGTTTTCCCAGTGTTATCCAGTCTTACTCAGTGGGTAGTGCCATAGCAGCAGTAGCTGGTCCTCTTGTGCAAGCCCTGGCCTACGCCAAAAAGTAGGGGCACAGGTGGCTTCCACAGGACACTGGAAGGGGCAGTAGCTGTGGCCTTTTGGTAGGATCCGACGTGACGTCGAGAGTGACCGACTGAAAGGGAATGTCTCGGTTACGTATGGTAACCCTCGTTCCCTGAAGGAGGGAACGGAGACGTCACGTCCCGTCGCCACAGCTCCTGTACCACCGCTGAGCAGCCGGGTCACCGGCTCGGCTCCTCAGCGAAAACCTGAATATGCGCTGCATCTGCTGCCTACTTATACTCATGCTGTGATCAGTGGCAGCTGGATGCAATAATCGCATGCCAATGTGCATTGGCTCGTTTAGTTTACACTCGAAGTAGATTGGTCTCTCTAAGCGAGATCCCAATTTCGTCGGTCATCCGACGAAAAGACAGAAAACACAGAGACTCTGATGATGAAGCAGCAGCTCCATGTCCTGTGTTTTATTAGCTATCACATCTCCCCTAATCAGGTATGAAACACATGTAAATGTAATAAGAATGCATTCTTAATGTGTTGAAGTTATAAGAAATGCAAATGTTACCCCTTAAAGGGTGAATATTTTGTTGTTTTCTGATGTTTAAAAGTTTGTATCGAGTTCAGCCTGTACACCGCGTGAGCTAATCACAAATTCTATCCTAATGATGGAGACATTGTGTTCTTGTAGTCAATCTAACTATTGAGCGAAATACAAATATAGGGTAGAGTGGGGGAAAACGCCCCTCTTTAGGACTGTGTAATTGTTAAAAGTTAAATGTGTTCAGAAAAGTTATCATTGTTTTAGTGACAATGACATACATTATAAACCAAGTATGAAAAATGTCCAGAGTTTTCATGTCATTAGAGATTTAACAACAATTACATTTGTGCCAAGGGGGCCTTTTACCCCACCTATGGGGTAAAATGCCGTCTGACAAAGCAATTTGCTTTAAACATTTACAGCAAAATCGGAGTACATGCAGTTTTAGCTTAAAATTACAAAATTATAATAGCCTATTTGAAAAAAATTGTTAGCTGATTCTAACTGGCTAGCTAACTAGCAACCTGATGCTAACTTGAGGTCATTTTTTTTTTTTTTATATAAAGTCCAAATATTTTTATTCAACCAACTTGTTAGAATACATTTGATGGAAAAACAAAGGATTTGATGTTCAGAACAGTATAACTACAGTGATTGCCCATTGCCCCCTTGGGGCGTTTTACGCCACAGACTATGTTTGAGAAAAAAATTATGTCATTCTGAAAATATAATTATATTTGTATTAAATAACACATACTCCCCATCTACAGGCCCTACTGTTCTCATGTCATATATAACTGTGATGTTCTACAAAACAACAATTTTTAAAATACTTTTTTTCTTACTGCTGAAAATTAGATCATTTACTGTGAAATCCGTTTTCTCTCCAGTACATCATCAGTGTAAGCTTCAGCGTTTTCCCCCACTCTACCCCGAACATATATTTGTGATAAATGTGACAAAAATGGATTATTAGTTACAAATGTGTGTAAGTTGAAGAGTTGATTAAACAGAGTTTCATATACATTCCTGTATTTAAAAAAAATGTACATGGCATACCGAAAAGCTAATAAGTTAAAAATGTGTACATAAAAATTATTGTAACAGTCCATTAAGTTGGGATTGCATTATGACTATTAACATTTACATTACATTTACATTTAGTCTTTTTGCGGACGCTTTTATCCAAAGCGACTTACAATTGGGGAATACATAAAGCAATTCTTCTTAAAGAGGCAAACAGACACAGGAAGTGCTCATAATACCAAGTTTCAGGCATTTGTTCAAATAAGTACAAGCTAGAAAGGGAAGAAATAAATTATGAGAAAGACGTTTATTTATTTATTTAATTTAGGATGACGTCAAGTAGTGTTGAAAGAGATGAGATGAGAGAGATTCAGCATTCCGGATAGGGGTGGGAAGATCATTCCACCAGCCAGGAATGGTGAACGAGAATGTTCTGGAAAGTGATTTTGAGCCTCTCTGTGATGGTACCACAAGGCGTCGCTCACTAGTGGATCTCAGACTTCTGGAGGGGATGTAGATTCGTAATAGTGAGTGGAAGTAAGTGTTGTTTAAGTTTGTGTTGTATTTAATTTTAAAGGGCTTTTGAAAACCTTCTAGAGGTATTCATCCAAGAATAACAACTAAGTTAGCTAAAAAAAATAAATAAAAAAATCCCAGAACTGCTTTTCTGACTATGACGCAAACAATGTTAACCATTTGTACATTCTCTAACACGCATATTTTAGATTCACAATTCATTTAAAAGCCTCTGGTGTGTAAAAATAATAAATATCATCATGTCCTCCTGTTTTTTTACCCTAATAAAAGTTATAGGAGCATTAAATAGTTAATAAAGAAACTTAATTCTAATGCTCATTATATTAGCGTTAGCCGCACTTATGCTAACGATTAACTACTCTAATAACAGCGTTCATTTCAATCTGACATTCAAATTGAAATACTGAATAATATTCATAACAGAAGCGGTGTTTCCCTCAGACTTGCACTCTATTTGTGGCGGCATGTACAGTGGGTACGGAAAGTATTCAGACCCCCTTAAATTTTTCACTCTTTGTTATATTGCAGCCATTTGATAAAATCATTTGTTATTTTTTTTCCTCATTAATGTACACACAGCACCCCATATTGACAGAAAAACACAGAATCGTTGACATTTTTGCAGATTTATTAAAAAAGAAA
>NW_015552675.1:193248-218977 GCF_001515605.1 Sinocyclocheilus anshuiensis
GCTGCATTCTGAATCATTTGTAGAGGTTTGATTGTGCTTGATGGAAGTCCAGCCAGAAGAGCATTGCAGTAGTCCAGCCTAGAAATGACAAGGGCCTGGACAAGAAGTTGTGCAGCATGCTCCGTTAGGAAGGGCCTGATCTTTCTGATGTTGTCAGCTGGTCATCAAAGATTACACCAAGATTTCTGACCGAAGTTGATGGGGTAATTGTAGAAGAACCTAGCTGGAAGGTGAAATGTTGCTGTAGAGATGGAGTGGCAGGGAAGACAAGAACTCAGTCTTTGCCAGGTTGAGCTGTAGGTGATTTTCTTTCATCCATGCCGAGATGTCCACCATGCAGCCTGAGATCCGTGCAGCTACTGTTGGATCATCTGGTTGAAATGAGAGATAGAGCTGTGTGTCATCAGCATAGCAATGGTAGGAGAAGCCATGTGCATGTATGATGGGACCCAGTGATGTTGTGTATATGGAGAAGAGGAGGGGTCCAAGAACTGATCCCTGAGGAACCCCAGAGACCAGTTAATGTGCTTTGGATACCTCCCCTTCCCGGGCCACCCTAAAAGACCTACCAGCAAAGTGGAATCCCTGTGATGCCCAGTGATGAGAGGGCGGACAGGAGGATCTGATGATTGACAGTGTCAAAAGCAGCAGATAGATCCAGCGGAATAAGAACTGATGATTTGGAATCAGTTTTGGCAATCCGCACGACTTCCGTGACTGACAGTAGCGCAGTCTCATTTGAATGGCCACTCCTGAAACCTGACTGGTTAGCGTCCAGTTTGTTGTTCTGTGAATGAAACAATGATACCTGGTTGAAAACAACTCATTCGAGGGTTTTCGCTATGAATGGAAGGAGAGACACAGGGATATAACAATATAAGACAAAAATAGTAAAATATAAAAGAATGCCTGTTTTCTGATAATTTTTTTGTAAAAAGTGTATAGAGTCGCTAGAGACCCGAGGTATGTAAATGTGTAAGTATTTTTTCCTGCGCAACTATATTTACATATCTGATGACTGAATATGTGCAATGCATCTTTTTACCTCAAGGTGGCACTGTATGATACACAATGATGACGTGACGTTTCACTCTTAATTACTGCAGGCATAAAACAAATTAATATCATCAGCAAAAATTTAACTGGTTTGAATGGCTTTACTGCAAGTCTTTGAAACCGATTGTTTTGAGAATATGGTTGAGATCGTGAATAAGAGCCAGATGCTGAATGTACTGGGGAAGTGCGCTCTAACAATAACAGGGATGGTAAAATCATCTGCTCAAATTGAACCCTTTTAAGTTTCAAAAGGTAACAATAATATGTAATAATGATTGGCGAAACATTCATGCATTTAAAGGGGTCATATGATGTGATTTCAATATTTCCTTTCTCTTTGGCATGTTACAAGCTCTTGGTGCATAAAGAAGATCTGTAAAGTTGCAAAGACTAAAGTCTGAAATCCAAAGAGATATTCTTTATAAAAGTTAAGAGTCAACCACGCCTACCTAAAACGGCTCATTCACACTTTATCTGTGAGGAATTCTACATGGAGGTGAAGGTAGAATCCAAATGCAGGAAGTTTAAATCCAGCAAACAAATCCATGTCACAAAGTAGAAACTTAGTCAACAAGGCAGACACAATGGTCATAAAAGGAAGGCAGTGAAACAGGCAATGGAGAAGAAAAAACAAAAGACCGCTCAGTAAGGAAGTGAAAATGACAGGCAATACTTTGCAAAGTCTTTAGAGAAGGGCATGGCTATTTATTTAAAATTTCATTATTATTAGATTTTCTGCATGGAATATCAACTCAACAAATTACAACATTAATTTTATACAATTATTCTTCCATGTTATTACTAATACTACTCCACTAAATACTTCCCTCCCTCAACAACTTATAACTTCCCATCGGGGGAGAGAAAAGAAAGAGAGGGGAAAAAAAAAAAACCCGGGGGTTAAAAAATAAATAAATAAATTTTAATAATAAAAAAATATATATATAATGCTTTGTTTAAAAAACATAAATAAAAATTGTATGTTTATATATTAATGCTCAGCTTAAGTATCAAGACAGTTAGCCAGCAGATAATCTAAAAAGGGGTGCCACACCTTGTCAAAGGTCTTTAACGAACCAGTGAGTGACAGTCTAATTTTTTCCAATTTAATGCAAGCAAACACTTCTTTTAGCCATGTATCAAAGGAAGGGGGTGAGATGTGCTTCCACTTTAAAAGGATGAGACGTCTTGCTAGTACAGTAGTAAAGGCTAAAGCCTTTTGGACCGTTACTGAAAGGTTAACGTCTACTGCCAACCCAAAAATGGCCAAAAGTGGATTTGTATCGATATCCATGTCGAAGGCATCTTTCAAAGTTTTAAATATTTTAGTCCAATAATCAAATAAAAAAAGGGAGGTTAGCCCAGCGTTCCATGTCAGTTTCACAATTTTTAAGTAGGGGGACAAAAAAAAGCCTCATTAAACATATTCTGTAGTGCAGGTACTAATGATGTAGAAAACACTTTATAGAACTCAGTGGTGAATCCGTCAGGACCTGGTGACTTGCCACTTTGTAGAAGTTTGATCGCTTCCACCACCTCAGAGATTGATATTGGATCACTAAGGGTCCTGGCTATAGTACTATCAATCTTGGGAAAGGTGATCTTATCCAAGGGCCACTCCTCAGAGTTAATACATGAGGGAAGCTCAGAAGTGTAAAGATCTGAATAAAACTCTAAGAAAATGCTATTCATTTTATATGCATCATGGAAAGTATCTCCTTGTGGTGACCTTATTCCTGTAATCAGCCTTGATGTTGCGGATGCTCTAGCTTGATGCGCTAATAGTTTGCCTGCCTTATCACCCAGTTCAAAATAATGTTGCCTAGATTTAAGCAGCAGCGCTTCAGCATTATCCGTGGTCAGAAGATCAAATTCTGTTTGCAGACGGAGATGCTCTTTACACAGATCTTGATTTGGATCAGCTGCATACTGGCGATCTAAGTTTTGTAAATCCTTCGAAATTGCATCTAGTTTAAGCTTATTAGCTTTATTTGTACCAGAAGTATAAGAAATTATCATGCCTCTTAAGTATGCCTTGAACGTTTCCCAAAGGGTCCCTCTGCTAATACTTGGCATATCGTTAACTTCAAAAAACAGGGCAATTTGTTCAATCAAAAATTGTTTAAATTCATCTCTAGCCAAAAACATAGAGGGGAAGCGCCACTGTTTAGAAAAAGATGTGAACTGGGAAAGATTAATGTCAACAGAAATGGGAGCGTGATCCGAAATAACGATGCTGTGATATTCACAGCTCGATAGGTTTGAAAGTAGTCTGTTGTCTACTAAGAAAAAATCTATTCGCGAATATGAATGATGAACATGGGAGAAAAATGAGTAGGCCTTATTAGTGGGAAATTTTGATCTCCAAGGATCGGATAGCCCCAATCGTTCCGCAAAGGTATTCAAAGTTTTGGCTGAATTAGTTAATGCACATGGTTTGCTTGAGGATCTATCTAAAACAGTGTCTTGAACAAAGTTAAAGTCACCCCTTACAATAATATGTCTTTTCTCAATATCAGGAATAGATGAAAAGAAATTAGATATAAACTTATCATCATCCCAATTAGGGGCATAAATACTTGCCATAATGACAGACACATCTCTAAGTTTGCCAGTAATTATGACATAGCGCCCATTAGGATCAGATAAAACATCTGCCAACTCAAAAGGGATACTTCTGTGAATAAGAATAGCGGCACCTCTTGCTCGTGCACTAAACTTTGAGTGATACAGATGACCCACCCATGCTCTTTTAAGCCGTTGGATATCACTTGTCTTAAGATGGGTCTCTTGGAGAAAAATGCCCCTAAGGTGTTGAAGATGAAACAGAACGCGGCTAATTTTGACATTATTATTCACCCCTTTGATGTTCCATGATATAAAACGAGTGCTGGAACTCTCTTTAGTCTTAACCATTGTCAATCTGCCATAAGACAGTTTTATGTCGGAGCAAACTACCGAAAGATAAGACAAAAAAGAAATACTTCAAAAAGAATAAGATAAAACACAAAAGAGCAAGGTTGAAAACCATAGCAAACTGGCAGGCAGACGGACATCTCGGCATGGATGAACTAATATCACCTACAGCTCAACCTGGCAAAGACTGAGCTTCTTGTCTTCCCTGCCACTCCAACTCTACAGTATGATTTCTCCCCTAACCTATTATTACAAAACCAAGCAGAGAACCTGCTACACATCAACATCTCAATGTAATTTCACAAAATATTCTAATTTACTGTCAGATTACATAAAGGACCCTGGCTCCACAAAACTATGCAATTTAGCCCTTAATGAAAAGCAAACACTGATCAAAAACAAACGATCAGCAACAAAAGCATCATTACATATAAAAGTTACCAGTCTACATAACACTTCTCCCTTTGGCTTAAAGAAGTACAGGAGTAAACAAACGAGGCATCTGAACAGAAATAAACGCCTAAAAACACTTGCATAGATTAAATGATAATAGTTCACCTTAACCTCATACAGCATAATTAACTATGAACTGAAGTGTCCAGATTACTGTATGTCAGATTAATAAGTTAGATCCAAAACACAGCATCGGGTTAGTGAATACTCGAGTAGTCAAAATAAGTACTGCTCACGTAGCTTCTGTCATCTCACGTTGATGGGCTTTAAGAAACTCACTGGCCTCATGAACTGAGGACAACCGCTTCTTCTTACCATCCGATGTCGTGATGAAAAGCTTGGATGGGTAGTGAAGAGATGGTCTCAGACCCAGCGTGTATAGTTCCTTCATCACAGCTCGATATTCGGCACACATTTCCAGAACTTCGGGACTATAGTCCTCATTGATGAAAATCTGGGTACCGCGATATTGAAGCTTTCCTCTTAGCTTGCGGGCTTCGCGAATAACAAACTCCTTGGTTTGGATATGAAAGCGAATAATCACAGATCTAGGTCTCTCCCCCGGCTTCGGTTTCGCTGTGAGGGCGCGATGAGCACGATCCAACTCGGGAGGAGAGGCAAAGAGGCTCGCGCCGAAAACTTACACTAAGAGCTCCGAAAAGAAAGTGGACGGATGAGGGCCTTCAATCCTCTCAGGTAGACCGACGATTCGTATATTGTTTCTCCGGCTCCTACCTTCTAGATCCATAACTTTGGCTTTGCGTTTAGCGTGCTCGTCAGCTAAAGTTGCGTATTTCGACTCCAGTGTTCCAAAACTCACGCCGCTCGCGTCTGCATTTGCTTCAAGTGAGAGAAGTCGCTGTTCATGATCGTTCACAGTTGTGTGTAGTGTGTCCAGCTTCGCTTCCAAGGTGGAAAACGCCGATTTAAATTCGGAAGACAATGCCGCTCTGTGTTCTTCCAGTAGAGTCGTCAAAGTGGCAATATCTGCTAAGCTCCCGCTAGCCTGTGCTTCGTCTTTCTTAACTTCGTCTTTCCTAGTGTTGTGTTTAGATTTCAAAGCCATTATCACCCAGAACGTTTCAAAGTAGTAGACAGACTAATATACTGGTTTAGTAAGTAGTTTATTGGCCAAAAAAGAAACTTTATAATTAAAACTGTGGGAGCGCGGGCGAGACACAGCTACTACCCACACATGCCAACCGGAAGTCCTCGTATAAGTCATTATAATCCGTAATTATGTCCCCACTGGATGCATCAAATGCCTCGTTTATAATGGGTTTTAATGTTTTTGTCTCGTCGCTCCGGCCGGGACAAGGCATCACAATATGGTAAGGGGCGTAACATTTCCATCACACGCTTGAGATATTCGGCGAATCACAATGCACTGGATAGCTGCCCAATCAGAGCACACCTCGCTTTTCAGACCGATGAGCTTTGTAAAAATCGACGCGTTTCAGAAAGGCGGGGCATAGAGGAGAAACAATCATGTACAGTATGTAGAAAATAATGTGTTTTTTGAACCTTAAAACGCATAAACACATTTCATTACACCAAATAAACAAAATAATGTTCTTTTTAGCCACATCATATGACCCCTCTAAGGGTTAAACTGGAAGGATATTTTCGGCTTGAGACACACAGTGCCTGTTAATCCTTCCACTCTCTCGGATGTACTGGAAAAGCATAAAGAACTTTTTGGAGAAAGATACGGCTAAATCACAGAATTCAAAATGAAAGTAAGAGTGCAAGAAGGATCTAAACCCATTTTTCAAAGCCAAGACTTGTTCCCTATGCTCTCAAGGAAGCAGTAGAGGAAGAATTGGATCGCTTAGAGAAAAATTTAATAATCTCGCAGATTGGAAGGAGAGATTGGGCAGCGCCGATTGTGGTTGTGCCGAAAAAAGACAAAATCGTGTGGCGATTATAAGGTCACAGTAAACAAATGCATTCTTCCAGTAGAATACACATTACCAAACATGGAGGATCTTCTTGCCACATTGGCTGGAGGAAAAGTCTTCAGCAAAATTGACCTGTCTTTCGCATATCAGCAGTTGGAGTTGGACGAGAAATCTCAGCAGTACCTTACCATAAATACAGACAAAGGCCTCTTTAAACACCATCATCTGGCCTATGGAATTTCTACAGCACCTGCGATTTTCCAACACACAATGGATCAAATACTACAGGGACTTCCACATGTGGTGTGTTTCATGGACGATATTCTGGTCTCTGTGACAACAGTAGAAGAACACCTGATGGTACTGGACAAAGTGTTGTCACGGTTTCAACAGTATGGAGTGAGAGTGAAAAAATCAAAATGTGAATTTCTCTGTAGCTCAGTGGAATACTTGGGGTTCAGAATTGACGAAAAAGGAGTGCATCCAACGGAAAGTAAAGTTGACGCAATTGTGAAAGCTCCAGCACCTGTAAATGTCACAGAACTGCATTCTTTTCAAGGACTTTTGAACTACTATGGGTAGTTTGTACCACATCTTTCGACATTGTTACACCCACTTCAAAGACTGTTGCAAGCAAACGAAAAATGGCAGTGGTCAGCACAGTGTGACCAAGCTTTCAATGTCTGTAAACAGCAGTTATTGCAAAGCAAGTGGTTAGCGCACTATGATCGCAAAAAGCCACTAAGACTCACTTGTGAAGCTTCACCATATGGCGTCGGCGCAGTTATCTCACATGTGTTACCTTCAGGAGAGAAACACGCCATTGCATTTGCATCAAGAACTTTGACAACAAGTGAGAAAAACTATGCGCAAATTGAGAAAGAGGACCTGAGCATGTCTTTGGAGTGAAACATTTTCACAAATATTTGTATGGGCGAAAGTTCCATCTGCTAACTGACCACAAGCCCCTTCTCACTATCCTTGGTCCAAAATCTGCCATTCCTACACTGGCTGCCCTTCGTATGCAACGATGGGCTTTTTTTATGGGCTGATCATGCCAATGTGGACGCTCTGTCTAGATTACCATGTAAGCAAACATCTACTGTGGGGGACAGAAGAGATGGTGTTTCAAGTCTCATTCCTGGATGAATGGCCGATCAGTGCAAAAGATATTGCCACGGAAACAAGGAAAAATCCAGTACTATCGAAAGTGTTGGATCTGAAGTTGTCAGGATGGCCGAGTTATGTCACAGATGAAAATCTGAAACCATTCCTTGTAAGGAAGGACCAGCTCTCAACAAACCAAGGCTGCATCCTGTGGAGCTCAAGAGTGATCATTCCTCCAAAGTACAGAGAAAGACTTCTGTCCGAGCTTCACAAGGGTCACCCAGGAGTCGTGAGAATGAAAACGCTAGCCAGAGGATATCTATGGTGGCCAGGTCTCGATAACGACATCCAGAACTTTGTGAGTAAATGTGCTCCATGTGAATTACAGCAAAAACAACCTTCCTGTGTGCCTCTTCATCCATGGTCGTGGACAACCACACCTTGGGAACGTATTCACATTGACTACGCTGAAATTGACAAGCAACACTTCTTCGTGATTGTGGATATTCATCCAAAATGGGTCGAAATTTTCCCCACTCAACTGACCAATGCTGAGAAGACAATAAACATCTTATGTCATCTTTGGTCTGCCTACGGACTTCCAAAGGAGTTGGTGTCGGATAACGGTCCACCATTCACCTCCAGGGAGAGTTTGAGGAGTTTCTAAAGAATAACGGGGTACGCCACATTCTGTCACCTCCATATCACCCCGCTACAAACGGACAAGCCGAGCGGGTGGTCCAAACATTCAAGAAGGTATGGGAATGGCTAAGTTCGGAGTCAGTCTAACCCCAATTACACCTAGCTCGTTTTCTGTTGACCTATCGAAATACTCCTCACACAGTAACAAAACGAACACCTGCTGAATTGTTCCTGAAAAGGCAGCCTCCTATCCGTCTTACACTGCTAAAGCCAAATACCTCAGCTGTTGTTCTCAAACATCAAGGGCAGCAAAAGAAGGCTCATGACACACCATTTAAGAAACTCAGATCTTTCGTGGTTGGACAGAACGTCATTGTGCGCCGCTTCAGGCATCCACATCGTGCTTGGCTTCCAGGTGTGATATTCTCACATACCAAGTGAAAGTCGGAGATCGAAGTGTGAAAGTGCATGTGGATCATCTGCGGTCATCTAATGCACAGGATATGATAGATCCAGTGGTCACTACAACAGCTCCTGATGCTGGTAACGAGGCTCATGCAAATGCCCCTCAACCACACATCCCAATGGAAACAAGGACAGTTCCTGGTTCCGAAAGATGATATCCAATTGGCAAAGAAAGGCACCAAACAGATTAGAATTGTAGTTACGGACTGATTACGGTTACTTAGTACAAACGTTCTAATCGGAGAAAGTGTTCAAAGGTTATTTGAAAAAAAAAATCATGTAGGTGTTCCCATAGCGTCAGCACCATGACACAGCTTTGAAGTTGCTTCAAAAGGAATCCATATATAATTGTGTTGTGTTAGCAAAATAACCAAATTCCAATCTTTATTCAATGATCCTCCTCGGTAGCAAACTGTCAAAAAAAATTGTCAGTTAAAAAATTCAAAATTTGCCACCTCAAGAAGTGTTGACAAAGGTTTTACATCAGTGATATCAAATGCTCACTGACATATGTTGCAGCCCGGTCTTACAGCAATTCGTAAATATTTTACAAGGTGGCTAATTCGTTTGAATTTGTACGACCTCACTTGTACAAATTCATAACATTTTTGCTAAATCGTATGTATTTTAGGAGTTGCACAATTCGTATGAATTTGTACAAATGATCAACACCTAACCCGGCCCCTAAACCTACCCGTCACTGGGGTCTAAACAAATCGTACAAAATCGTACAAGTGAGGTTGTATGAATTCATACGAATTAGCCACCTCGTAAAATACGTACAAATTGGTCGTGAGATAGCGTTGCAACATGTTATGTTTCAGGTGATGTACAAGTATGTTTGTGAATGACAATCCATCTTCACAGATTTTTCAATGAAAAACAACTCAAATTGTATTCTTTAATAGTTTTGTGCTTTTATACTGCCAAGTAGCACTTCAAATGCATCATATTGTTTGAACTTTTTTGGTACTGCTTTTGGTCATTTTTGGAAAAATAATAATAATAATAATAAGTTGTGATAGTGATCACACTAGTCTTATGACAAAATAGTAAGGATTGATTGATTGATTGACTGACTGACTGACTGACTGACTGACTGACTGATTGGATTTGGTTTAGAGATAGGAGAGGGATTCAAAAATATCCACAGTATATACATTTATATTAATTTTTTTTTTATCAGAAGATAATCATAATAAAACAATATTTTGATATATGTGTGATTTTTACAGTATAACTTACGAGCAATAAAGTTGCTGATTAAGCCCTAAATTTAGGTGATCCACGAACCGGAGTCACAAAAATAATTTCCACAGCTGTGACACAGTTCTGTCATCACAGTTGTGTTTTCAAGATATTTAATCTAAGTTTCCTAGGGGACTGTTCAAGCAGTGAAAACAATAAAGCCCAGGGAGCATCTGGGATCCCTGAAGTTAAGAAAGTACCTGAAAAGAAGACCACTTTTAATCAGCCTGAAGCTAATTAAATCACTACTGGATACATCTGATCATAATTAGTCACTTATGACAAGAGTTGCTGAGACACTAAGTGATAATCAAAATAAATTAATTGGTCTGACTGATTCCAGTAAATACATTTAACACTAGAGGCATGGAACCATTACGTAGATGGTCCCATGTGTGTTCATGTCTTCCTGATTAATGAGAAGTTTATGTTTAATAATTAATAGGAATGAACAAAACAACACATGCTACACAGTACAGTAAGTACTCTTGTTGTTTTGCTCATTAGCACTTTAATCTACTGATGAGAATGTACTGTTCTTGCTCCAGTCCCAGGTGCTGAAGAAAAAAAAGCAATAATCAAATTTTGTGATTTGAACAACATTATTTTGTATACAGCAATTAGTGTTTAAAAAAATTAAAACATGTTTATATAAATAATAGGCATTTTAAACTATATCAAAAGCATTGACTAATACATAAGATAATATTTAAATATATAAATATAGGCTATTACACACGCAATTAATATATAATATAATAATCGAATATACTATAAATAAGTAGTAAAACTTTATTTTGACAGTCCACCTCAGACATTTAAGTAACATTCCAACTACATATAAACTAGTAGTCATTGGAGTATTAGTAGACTGTCTGCAAACATTTTCTTTTGATGACCCCCTAATAGACATTCTACTGACTTTAAGTAACTTTGAAAGTACATGTTAACTTTTTTTTACTAACCATAACCTAACAGTCTACTATTACTCTAGTGAGAGTTAGTTGACATATACTTGCAAAAGTTACTTGGTAGAATGTTGAAAATGGACTATCAAGTGTAACCAAATATATATGTAAATTTATAATGCCAGTGTGATAAACAACTACAATACAACAAATTTTAAACACTCTTGTATTAATTCATTGATATGTATTTTTAATATGTTTGCCAATTTTGTTGTAAAATCACATATTATGGGTTTTGAAAGTGTGAACCCACCCCATGTAATTACAGAATTATTTCAGTTCTCATCAAATTCTCATTGGAATAATTAAACAATGGCCATTTAAGAAACTAGCAATATTCTATCCATTTTGCTTATTAAATAAACTCCTAGAAGATTCCTAAAGATTCCTCAAGTCTTAACTAGTCAGCAGTGTTATTGTAGTATCACTGATATCGTATTAGAGTTTTTGTTAATATTTTGAATTGAATTGTTTGTTTGTTTGTTTGTTTTTTTCTAATATTTTTGTTTTTAATTTAATTTAAGTTGAAGTTTAAGACATTTTGTTGTGTTTTATGTCATTTTTTATAGTTGTTTTATTAGTTTATATGTTGCCTTTGTGACTAGCTGAAATAAAAATTATTTTAAGTAATTTTTATTTCATATCAATGTTAATGTTTAATTTGTTTCAGATCATTCATTTCAATTCATTTTTTAATGATTTTTGTTTTGGTCAATGAAGAGAACACAATAGAAAGACATGTTGCCTTTCCATTATTTTGTGGTTAGCTCATCGCATTTGATTCACAATCTAAGAAATGGTGTAATATATTAGATCACATTTGATATTCTAATTGTAAATCGTAGTTCTAAATAAAATATTTTTATTACAACTGGAATGAAATAAAGTGGCTGGCGTAGCTGTGCAATTCATTCAAAAATACACAGAGTATATTTAGTACATTTATTTAGCCAATAAATTAGTTAATTTGATTGACATTACAGAAAACGGCAAACTTTATTTTGAAAGTTTATTCATTATTCAGTTCATTTTAACTTATTGGTTTAACTTATTGAAATAATAAGGCCTGTTAAGATCGCAAGACCCATTTTATATTTCCAAAAATGAATGCTGCCCCAAGCCATACCGATTTAGGAAAGCAACAACAAAAACATAACATAGGAATAATGATGACAAGTCATTGTCCTAGCACTGTACCAGGGGAGGGGAGCGAGGGATATTTAAGAGACGTAGCATGTCCTAAATCCGAAGAGGGGGAAGCAGTCGAAACGGAGCCTGATATAAGCATAAGATTTGAAAATCTGTTTCACATGCTGTTATAGCATTTAGGCTTCATTTTTCAGACATGAAAATTAAAAAGAGACATAGGTTTAGATTTAGCTAGGGTTGATGTAGGTCTGAGCATGAAATACAAGCCACATTAAAGCACACTATTAATGCTTAAATGTAAGCACAATACTTTGTTTCTTATCTTCAGCTTATGTTGTTTACTGCTTTTGTAAATGTTTTCTCTGCATTAACTTTAAACATTTTATGTCTTCATAGCGAACTCTGATCAAAGGAATGGATGACAGAACATTCAACTTCTCTCATCAGGAATTATATTTGATTGGATTCACGGATCTGCAAGAGTATCGACGATATCTTTTCATTCCTTTTTTCGTCATCTTTGCTTTCACATTGTTTGCAAACTCCGTTATAATGCTGGTGATTCTAAAAGAAAGCAAGTTGCATGCACCCATGTACATTCTGATCGGCTTTACTGCAGCTCTTGGGTTTATACAGCCAATATTTCTTGTTCCGAGAATGTTAATCAGTTTTCTGTTTGGGAAAAATATGATTTACAAAGATGAATGTCTTATTCAAATGTTTTGTCTGCATATGGCAGGTTGTTTTCAGTCGACTGTTTTGGTTGGGATGGCAGTCGACAGATTTTTTGCCATTATTTTCCCATTGCAGTACCATAACTATGTAAACTTTAAAACATCATTAATATTCTGTTTCTCCCTTTGTTTCCGTAACTTGCTTTTCGTTGTTGCAATGGTTGGCCTGCTTGGGCCGCTCTATTTTTGTAAATCAAATGTAATTTATCATTGTGTTTGTGAGCATACATCAGTTGTTAATTTAGCCTGTGGTGATTTGAGTAAGAACTACATGGCTGGAATAATCGGTTTCAGCTTAACATCAAGTGACTGTGTATTTATAGTCTGCTCTTACTTTGTAATTTTTGTGATTATATTCCGCTCTCCTTCTGGTGAGTCACGCCAAAAAGCCATCTATACATGTAGCACTCATTTAATTGTGTTAGTGGTGGCATTTCTCAGTGTTGTGGTTGCATTTGTTGGCTACAGGGTTCCTACCATACCTAGAGATTTCCGTGTGTTATGTACCTTGTCATATCTTCTTCTTCCAAACTGCTTTAACCCAGTAATCTATGGAATACGAACAAAGGAAATCAGAGTTCAAATTGTAAAATATTTATCTTCTAATAAGGTTGATTCATATTAACTCTCTTAAATTTTACTTTGTTGCCTCTTTATCTTCAATTCTAATTCATTGTACATGAAGAGAAATGTTTGTTATTAGTATGTGTGAATCATGTACCTATGTTATTTGTAAATGGAATTGTGTTTGTTGGATTTTAAATCTTAAATTGTAGAGCAGGCATGCAGCATCTTCTCTTTTTTACTTTGGGAAATGTTTTATTTAAAATGTACAATGTTAAGTGGATATTTAAAGTTAAGCATATCACTGATTTTTATTTTGATTTCAGCAGTTTAACTGACACTGACCCTTTCCAATGTCTATCCATACAGATGTCAGATGTTTTTTTTTTTTCAGTTTTGTCTAAAAAAACATTTACCGTAATAACCATTTTAAATACCATGTAAATGCATGTTTTGTTGTACAATGTCAAGTTAAAGTAAATTTGATGAAATTAATCTGCTTCCACAGCTTGATAAAAATTGAGTTTCAATAAATAAAGTGTAGTCTTAAAAAGGTAAGGCTTGCTTGCCAATGTTTTGTTTGTCTTTTTGTGAAGTGCTTTCTCTTTCTCTGAACCTGCTTATATCTTACATTTCTCTGCAGCAGAGTTTGTATATTTTGCCCATGCTGGTGTGGGTTCCCTATAGGTCAAGGGTTTCCAACCCTGCTCCTGGAGAGCTAGGCCATTTCTCAATACTAAGTACGCAAAGTTCAGACTTGGTAGTTCGGACTTGGCAAGTTCGATTCGGGAGTGCGAACTCCTGAGGATGGGAGGACGCAAGTCCGGTAATCCTCCAAATGGAACAGCAGCGTACTTGATAACATCACTCAGCTCGCCTTGGCTACTCCTCACTATATCTTTACAATAAGATGAAATATGATATCAAAAACCACTGCTCTTTTCTTTGTCATTTAAACATATTGTAGCGTCGTGAAATATTTGTGGCTACACTAGCTATTAATAGCCACAAAAATGTAGCTAGTTAAGGCAATGCGGACATACTTTGATTATTTTCACTGTATGTACTTCTAACAAAACGAGATATAAAACACACACACACACAAATACATAAATATGTGGTTCAGGCAATATGTGCATATACATACACACACACACACACACACACACACACATATATATATATATATATATATATATATATATATACTCTGATCATCTTCACTGTATGTATAAATGTATGACATAAAACATGCTGCCTCTTTTTGTTAAATGTCGGTTTTAATGAACAATAATAGCCATTAAACACATAAGTATGAAATATAAGAGGCTTATATTGTAGGAAATAAAGACAAAAGCAAATAATTCAGGCAAACGTCAGCGCTGCACGATGGTAAAGACAAATATAAGGTTATGAAACTTTGTCCTCAGCCAAAACGATATGACAAGGAACAAATAATATATTCATGAGACCAAATATTGCCTGTTAGATATACCCAAAACGAATAATATCTCATGTTTACCCACTGCAGAGAGATTAGAGCCAGCGGCAAATGGCATACATGAGCGCCGAAATCGGCGAAACAGATTTTCAAATAGGCGCTATCTTTATAATTAAACCGCAAATTTGAGTTTTAAACAACTACATTCTCACCTGAAAAACGAATAAAACTACATTTCATGACACAATAAAAGTAATATTTTGAAAATTATGCGGGTTTTATCCTCTGCAATTAACGCTCGCTTGTTGGTGCGAAATGCATTGTGGGATACCTGCTGCTTCAAGTTCGCACAAGTCACCTCTTGATGCATTCTCGATAAAAGGGGCGGAGCAAGAACACATCCGGGGATTTGAACTGTACTTGGTTAGATGTGAACTTTGAATTGGAACAGTACTTGGGCAACGACTGATGACGTTTCACAAGTCCACAAGAACGCAAGTACAGACAAGAACGCATATTGAGAAACGGCCCTACGGATTTTAGGTCCAACCCGAATCAATCCCACCTGAACCAGCTTATCAAGGTGTTCAGGTTTACTCAATCATTACAGGCAGGTGTGTTGGAGCGGGCTTGAAAATGAAGTCTGCAGGACAGTAGCTCTCCAGGAGCGGGTTGGAGATCCCTGCTTTACATGCTCTTTTTCACAACAATTCAAAGATAGGTGAATCAGAGTTACCACATTGCCTGTATATGTGAATGTGTGTATGTCTGTGTTTGTGAGCCCTACGACAACCTAGCCAACCATCCAGGATGTTGCCATAAGCATGCGAGGAAGAACTAAACAGAAATATTGCTAGACTTCACCCTATGCTATCTTTTCCTGTGACTGAAAGGCTTATTATTAATACTTTTGTTTTTTCTCACTTAGACTACTGCAATGCATTTCTCACTGGGGTCCCTAATCAGTGTTTCCCACAGACTTACACTCTATTTGTGGCGGCATATATATGCAAATTCATTCTCTGCCAGCAGGAGGTGCTTAGAGCGGGAGAAATAGAGGTTTCCCCGGTATGGCTGTACACAAAGCAGAGTTCTGCTCACAAATGCTGCTTTATCAGACATTACATGCAAAATGAAATTTAAATGACATCCAAAATTTTCTGAAGACAGTCGGTTTCCTTCAAAAATACAGTGATATAAAAACACCCACACCAGGTTTCGATTTTGAAACGTGCAGTACTCATGTTTTTTTCAACGAAGTCAAAGCCTTTTGGAAAATCTGTTTTTGGTGGTCAGTTTTGATATTGTGGCGGGCCGCCACAAATAAATCAATGTATGGGAAACACTGCTAATACCACACTTAATAAACGATGGGCCTCATTCATGAAACTTGCGTAAATATATGAGTAAATTCTGAGTAATTTGCGCGTAAAACAGACCTTCCTGAAAACTCTCCTCCAGATTCACAAACGCTTCATAAACATCCCATTTGATAGTTAAACATGTGTATGTTAATGAATTCCAATCATTCGTAAATATCATTCATCATGCACGCTCATTCACAATTAGCGGAATCCCCGCCTATGAATTACAGCTACGCAAATTCCATGTCCAGGAACGCAGTTGAATATTCTGGTCTACTTTCTCAGGTTTGGCACCAGTATATTGCATAAATGCAAAAAAGACTAATAGGCCATATGCCTAACAATAAATATTCAATAACGTGTGTCCACCAAAGAGTTTTCAGGCAGCTGAAAAAATGTCAGGCGCTCTTCTTAAAACGACCAGCTGGTGGCCCTTGAGAACGCTTTGGTGGCACAGTGTTTTCCAGCTGATACGCTGTAGTTGCTATGATTTGGAATATCCACGGCGGCAAGGTATTATTAGTATCTAATTTTTAAGAATTTTACTAAATATAAAAAAGCAGTAACCAGTAATATTGACTTCTCCATCATTAACATGTGTATGTTAATGAATTCCAATCATTCGTAAATATCATTCATCATGCACGCTCATTCACAATTAGCGGAATCCCCGCCTATGAATTACAGCTACGCAAATTCCATGTCCAGGAACGCAGTTGAATATTCTGGTCTACTTTCTCAGGTTTGGCACCAGTATATTGCATAAATGCAAAAAAGACTAATAGGCCATATGCCTAACAATAAATATTCAATAACGTGTGTCCACCAAAGAGTTTTCAGGCAGCTGAAAAAATGTCAGGCGCTCTTCTTAAAACGACCAGCTGGTGGCCCTTGAGAACGCTTTGGTGGCACAGTGTTTTCCAGCTGATACGCTGTAGTTGCTATGATTTGGAATATCCACGGCGGCAAGGTATTATTAGTATCTAATTTTTAAGAATTTTACTAAATATAAAAAAGCAGTAACCAGTAATATTGACTTCTCCATTGTTGTAGGCAGTTGTTGTACAAGTCTGATGGTTGGTTGCTATTTGTCCCACCCGTCCTCTATTTACGGCTGGGTAAATAGTGACAGTGACAAGCGCGGCGTTTTACAGTTATCAACTCAGCTGCAAAAATAAAATAAATGTAAAAAAAATGAAAAAGAGGGCAAGGGCAAATGACCTTGTAGTTATTATGGCAGTGCATCAAAATTCAGTGTCATCAGTTTGAATATTGAATTGAATATATCTTGTGTATCCTTGTTTCGGTTTCTCCTTTTAAATGACGAATACTATTGATAGCTGCTGATATAGACAGCTAATTCCTCTCACGCAGGTGCAGAACGCACGTGTTTAGTTTGCAGTCGGCTGTAGTCTGAGTGTTCTAGCGCAGCTTTTTGGTCCAAACACTGCCGATGCAAGGCGACAACACCGTTGCCTTTTTTCGCCGCTAGTTCTTTCAACTCAGAGAGTTAAGAAGGGAATTAGCTGGGTGGTTGAGTGGTAAAAGCCTATGATAGTTTAACACACTCTGACTGAATCATTATCAATAAATCATCCAGATCATTAAGTACCCATCCTCCACTAATTTTAGAGGGGAGAGAGCTGTGTTCACACATTCCATTAAGTTAAGCACTCATTTGCAGGTACTGTGAAGTGGTGCGCTGTGCTCATGAGGCAATCCCAGAAACACTTGAAATGAGGGCTATCCAAATATTGAAGTAGGCATTCTCCAGATAGAAGTAGCCCTCAGGCCAACCCATGAGAGGATCTGCTTCAGCACGAACAGTCATGTAAAAATGTTTATTTTATTTTTTAACATGTATAATGCGCTCGTAAATGGGGAGACCTGTGCTTTTTATATAGAACTGGCCACTTTAAGTGGCCCAGGAAACTTATCTGGCTGCAAGGGTGCTGGCTGTGCCACAGCAGATTTATCATTTGACTGGCAGGGGATGCATGCAGAAATTAGTTTTATACTTGTTTTGTGCGCACTACCCCTTGGGGAGCCTCATGTGCCAAGGAAATCAAGGTATGTGTGTCATAGGGCAACAGGGGCTAACAAACATGTACCTCTGAAAATGAAAGCGTCTTTTACTGAGAGTTCATCTCTCACTCTGAAGTATGGAATCAAGTCCTTAATTACCGCTTTGATGGAGGATGGCCAGCCCTGTGTGATTTGCTTCCAGTCCCTAAATCAGTCACTGAAGTAGAGCAACATTGAAGAAATGACAGCCACAATTTCAGGCTCTATATTGGCTGAAGAGTGAGCAGGTGCAGGTAAGGGAAGACGAGACAAGCAGTCAGCGGTGTGATTCTGGGAACCAGGCCAATAGACAATCTTGCAATCAAATCAAAGCAGACATGCGGACCAACGAGCAATCTGCTCGTCCCATGCCTTTTGTGGTTAAGGGTGGTGAGTGCCTGATGGCCCCACAGGTAAGTTTGCCACTTTTCAGTTAGTCCACACACATGCCAAAGCCTTCTTCTCCAGTAGGGAAAATTTTGTTCAGCTGCAATGAGAGTGTGGGAAGTGAAAGCTACTGTTTTATTTTGTTGTTGTTTTTTTTTTTTTTTTTGTTTGACGAAATGGCGGAAGGCAGTGACAGCGCTCGGGATATTTTTCAGCCATCTAAGAGGACCAAATCGGTGGTCTGGTCGTATTTTGGCCAGTTTCATCAGTTTGTATTTGGGCAAACACTGCACCCAGTTCATACTCACTTGCATCTGTGGAAATCACTAAATGAAGTGTGGGGTCATAAATGGCAAGGGCACGACTGGACACAAGCATCTGTTTAATGTCTTCAAATCTGCTTTGTGCAGCAGAAGTCCATAAGAACTGTCCTTTTTCTTTAGCACACTCACACATGGAGACAACAACTTTTGCAAATCGAGGGAGGAATTTTGAGTACCAAGACACTAGTCCTAAGAATAACTGTAAATATGCTGCATCAGATGGGGGCGTGGCTTTCCAGACAGCATCCAGATGCTCTTGGTCAGGTAAGATTCCATTACCGTTGATTACATGACCAAGGAACCACAGTGAGGTCTGTTTGAAATTGCATTCAGTTTCTTAAAAACAGTGCTGAGGTTCAGGTCATGTCCCTCAGCTGTTTGTCCATATACAGTGAGATCCCTTCAGGATGGCAGCCATCATCTTTTGGAAAGCAGAAGGCACCGAAGCCAAGCCGTAGGGAACCCTGTCTGTGATATCTCTACTATCCTCATGCAGGGGAAACTAACATGCATTAGCTAAATTGATAGTAGAAAATACTGTGGCACCCCTAAGGCTGGTAAGCAATGTGTGGTAACGGGCAACAATCTGTAATAACAGCCTTGTTTACTTTCCGTAGGTCAGCACACATCCGTATCCCACTATTCTTCTTGCCTGTAACAATGATGGGGGACACCCAGGCAGAAGCATCGACCTGTTCAATGACATCAGTCATCAGCAGGCAAGCTAATTCAGCTGATAAAGAAGCTCTAACTGCAAAAGGCAAACGTCTCAGTTTTTGGCACAGTGGTTTTAGTGTTGGGTTGATTTTTACCTCGTGAACAAAGTTCTTTACAATTGCTACAGTTCTCAATTGCTTTCTGTAATGTGAAGTCAGGCTTGAGTAACGACTCTCTAACATCATCACTTTGTAAATGTTCCAGTAATTGATCGCTAATCATATCATCCGCTTCAGTATTACCAAAGTCACATTTAGCAGCGAGTGCATGCAAAGCAGCAACATATTGCTCTATGTTTTTTGAGTGGGGCTTGATTTCCTTTCCTGAATGTATGCTGCTCCACGACAACATTAGCTTTGGGAATGAACTGTATTTTTAATGCAGTGATAGTGGTATCATCGCCAACTTATGTTAAAGACACGGCATTCCAAAACCCCGTTCTTTATTCAGAACATCGAATTCACGTTAGCTCTTACTAAGTTATTTTCTTCCCCCCTTCTCTACTTTCCATCATCCATCCAATAAGTATTGAACACGTCACCATTTTTCTCAGTAAATATATTTCTAAAGATGCTGTTGACTTGAAATGTTCACCAGATGTCGGTAACAACCCAAGTAATCCATACATACAAAGAAAACAAAACAAATAAGTTCAGAAATTAAGTTATGTGTAATAAAATGGAATGATACAGGGAAAAAGTATTGAACACATGATGAAAGGGAGGTGAAAAGGGCATGGAAAGTCAAGACACCAGCTGAAAAATTAATGGAAATTAATATTAGCTGGTTTAGTCCCGACACCTACAGTACCAGGATGATGAAGATGAAACAAGGGTGGACATTTCAGCAAGACAGTGATCCCAAACACAGCCAAGGAAACTCTCAGTTGGTTTCAGAAAAAGAAAATAAAGCTGCTTGAATGGCCCGGCCAATCACCTGACTTGAATCCAATAGAAAATAAGAACTAAAGATCAGAGTTCATAGCACCTGAGCAATGAATGCCACTAGTTTCTCCAGACAGGAGGCGTCTTGAAGCTGTCATTACCAACAAAGGCTTTTGTATAAAGCATTAAATAAATTTCAGTAGTTCAATACTTTCCCCTGTCATTCCATTTTATTACACGTAACTTAATTTCTGAACTTATTTGTTTTGTTTTAATTGTATGTATGGATTACTTGGGTTGTTACCGACATCTGGTGAAAATTTCTTGTCAACAGCACCTTTAGAAATATATTTACTGAGAATAATGGTGACGTGTTCAATACTTATTTTACCCGCTGTATCTATTTTACACAGCCAGTAACATATTTATTTACTCACAAATGCAACCAAAATATATAACATGAACATTTATATGAAATTTCCACATCCTGTACCCGACATTCACAACAACAAAAATAAATAAAAAATAGGCATACACTCTTTTGAAATAATAAAGAAAAATAAATTATTGGGAAAAAATAAAGTCACATTTAAGATCAATAATCTTATGATATGACAACAGTCAACAATATCTTTCAGGCTTCTGTGTTAAAATGTGCAATGTGTAAAATAGAGTGTAAATTCTCATTAGGAAACAACAAAAATTAGGTACTCCAGATCCAGTTGTAGAAAAAAAAAAAAAACATTAATGCAGAAAAATAAATATAAAAAAGAAATTACAAAAATAAAGCTGTTAAAACTTTTTGATCAAAAACAGATAGACCAAATTGTGTCTAAAATGTAACACAAAATTAACTTCTTGTTTATTGAACTGTTGTATAAAATCGATATGACATTTGCATGACTTTTGTTGGCAAATTTGTGTGACATTTTTGTACAATCTATTCACACCCCTGAGTGTTAAGTTTTCAAAATTTGACTTGCAAGGAATGCAAGCAGTACAAAAAAATAATAATAATAATAAACTGTTTCCAAGTATATGCTTAATTTCCTTATCAAATATTATTTGACAATATATATTGGCTAATATATTTGGTATATATTTGGCTAGCTGTTCCAGGAGGCACAGAAAGACTCTCCCGTGAATTTAGAAATGCATTGAAAAAACAAGTATGATGAGGACATCTGCTGGTCAAAGCTGGCAAATGCAAGATCTAAATACACATCTTTAATAACAGGTGTGTAAGATGTGTAAGCAGCAGTTTAGAGTCTGACGTCTGTTTTCATTAAGGAAATGTAAAAGTACATTACAAACAAGAATGCATATAGCATTCGAAACAACATTAGATCAAGATGCAGTACAACACACAAAAGTATTTATAAAATAAACTGTGGTATTGCTTGCACTGCTTTCCCATCCTTGTTATTCTGTATAATCTATGATTTTTTAAAGGTACACATCTTAAAGTCTAATCAATAAACAATTAAATGAGCAAAACACTTTTTTATCCCTTGTAAAATAGAGTGTGCATGCTCTACAAGTTTGTGAGGGTGAGCTCTATGGGAGTAGCACACAGACTCTTGGGGACAAAACATGGTGTATTTAGAGACTATGATATGTGTCTACATTTCATTTCATCCTGAGATGTGAAGAAGACAAGGCAGTGACTGAAAAATGATTTTAAGGAGAAAGATGTGATTTCTGTTATTACCAGAACGGGGTAGTTATACATATAAATTGTCTATTCCTCCATTTTCTGCCTGTCAAATGATCTTAAGTATCTACTTTGGACCCTTTTTCTCTAGAAAGTTATTATGAGTAGATTCATGTCACAGTAAAAACAAAGGCTCAGATTCGAGGTAAATTGAAATACAAGTATACAGTCAGCCAAATCTAATAAGCATTAGTATTATTGTAATTAAGTGCATCATAATTCTTCTGATGAATTATTTCTGAAACTATTTAATTAGCAGTAATTGTACTGAGCAACAGATATTTTCGTTCTCAGAATGGAAAAAATATATGATGCATGGTGGTTGTGTTGTTTATAGGGAACCTGAACAGCTTTTTTTTTCTTTTAGTTTCATCAACATAATTTGAACAGAATACTGCATGTGCAGAGGGTTTTATTCAGCATGAAGGATCTTCCTGCAGAAAATATTTCATTCACAGACTTCAAACTAATTGGTTTCTACAGCCTAGGAGAATGGAGACCTTTATTATTTGTCCCTTTCTCTCTGATGTTTTTATTAGCTATCACAGCAAATTCTATGATCATATATTTAATCACCTCTCAAAAGTCTCTGCATTCTCCTATGTATGTACTAATTGGTCTTATGGCTGTTGTAGACCTAATGTTGCCTATATTTTTTGTACCTAATATGCTTCTAAACTTTTTGTTTAATTGGACTGGGATATCTCTAACTGGTTGCTTGATACAAATGTTTAGCCTTCATTTTGTTGGAACATTTCAATCTACTTTGCTTTTGTGGATGGCACTGGATCGTTACTTTGCTATTTGCAAACCTCTTTATTATCACAAATACATGGAAATCCCTAACTTTGTAAAGTTTGTTGTTGTGCCAGTAATCAGAAATGTACTCCTGGTAGTCGCCACTGTCTCTCTGGCTGGAAAACTGTCATTTTGTGTAACAAATATCATTGATCATTGTTTTTGTGAACACATGGTATTGGTTCAGTTAGCATGTGGAGATATAACAATTAATAATATTGTAGGACTTTTGACTGTTTTCTTTATCCCAACTGCAGATTTTATTCTTATCAATATTTCTTACATTGTGATTTTCACCTCTGTGTTCAAGTCTGGCAAAACTAACATGAAGGCCTTAAACACCTGCATTACTCACTTCATTGTTATGTCAGTTACTTTGACCTTTGCCTTAATTGCATTTTTGTCATACAGAATAAGAAATAATTTTTCTCCTAGTGGTCGTGTATTTGTG
Organism: Sinocyclocheilus anshuiensis; assembly: GCF_001515605.1. NCBI lineage: Eukaryota > Metazoa > Chordata > Actinopteri > Cypriniformes > Cyprinidae > Sinocyclocheilus > Sinocyclocheilus anshuiensis. The sequence continues at coordinate 216,595 of NW_015552675.1, forward strand.
AGCACAATGTATTTACTTTTTCCAAGTTGTTTTAACCCAATTATTTATGGAGTGAGAACAAAAGAAATAAGACAAACATTTATAAAGTTCATTAAAAATGTAAAAGTCTTACCATTGTAATTAATCAAATAAAAATGGAGGTTACTGTACTGTACTGTATTATGGTAAAATTCTGACTGTCACTTTATTAGAAGTGGATATTGTTTTGATAAAATAATAATAATAAAAAGGCTATTAAGTAGGTGTATTATTTACGTAATTAGTATGTTTATTATTTACATAAAATTACATTTCCAGAGCAAGATATCTGGTGGGGTTAATAAACTATCAACAAGTTTCAATACACTCATGTTCAAAACAGTTATAGCATTTCTGTGGTGATTATTTTGAATGTTGCTTATAATGTTTGCTTTTAATGTTGCTATAATGAGCTGATGACCTGAATCAGATGTGTTTGATTAAGGAGACATTCAAAATGCGCAGTGTTGGGGGGCTCCAGCATGCAGCAGGCTCAGGTGCAACACTGACATAAGGAAAACACATTTAGAAGGGGACATTTTAACTCTAAAAATCAACAGTATATTTGAGCATAGATAGCTCAGGCTGATAAAATTCACACAGAACCATTTCAAGCCTTTTCAGTGGCATGCTATTCTTTAAAAACATCAGGGACTAAGGGGAGTGGGTGCGGGTTTAGATATATGAAATGTTCATGAAATAATTTTTTTTGTAATTTAATTCTCTCCATCAGCCTATTAACAGATGTCTACAATAAATAAATAAAAAAGACTTTTACTGTACATTTAATCTACATACGCATCAAAATATGATTAATAATAACAATATGCAATAATATTATCATAATGCAATAATAAATAATAACAATATGAAATAATAATGTTTCTACATGACAATAATTATTCCAGTAAATAATCTGTATAAATAATGATCAATAAATAATCTGTAGCTGAAACAATAGAGCGTGGCTCTAGCAACAACAAGGTTATGTGTTTCCCAGGGAAAGCAAAAACTAACAAAATGTGTACCTTGAATGCTTTGGTGTCAGTGAAATGCATAAATGTAAATCTGTTTGGTGAAGTGTCGGCAGCGAGGACTGGAATTTATACTGGAATATACTGGGGGAAAAAACAACATATGGAACATATGGACCTATGGAACATTTGTGTGTTGTGTTATGACCATGGTCTTATTACAAATATTTCAAACTCTATGGCCTTTTGGCTTTCAACAATTTAAAATTATGACTTATACCCTGCATTTGAACATAACATGAGCTTCATATATTATTTTGCTATATATTATGTTTTTACATCAACGAAAGGTGGTATACAGATGTAACAGCGTTAAAGAAGATGTGCTGTCCCGATCTAGAAGCACTCTTCATTAACTCTAAGCCGTTCTATTTGCCGCGGGAGTTCCACTCGTTCATTCTCGTGAGTGTTTAAATTCCTCCGCAAGTGCACGTGAGCATGGCTTTACAGAAACTCGCTGATCAGATCACAGAGACAGAGCAACAACACCCGTTTTAATCATTCTCTGGGACTTTAATAAAGCAAATCTTTCTTTTATTATCTGCGTCCTGTCTTGTCACTGTCATTCTGTTGCACTGCGGAGCTTCTGTAACTAAAATAAATTCCTCGTATGTGTAAACATACCTGGCAATAAAGCTCATTCTGATTCTGATTCTGATATAGATTCAGCAATTTATTGCCTCAGAGGGGCGGCATCAGCACCATCAGCCAATGAATTGCCAAGTTTGTCTATGGGCTTCAGACAGTTGTCACACCTGAGGGGTGTTCCAATAACTTAATCAAGTAATCAGACTCAGTCTGCACCAACAGTCTTGTGGGCAGTGTGCCAACATGTAGCCCCATTGCGCTTCAGGCATCCCGATAGATATTTAAAAGTAATCAGGCTCACTCTTGACAATCAAACTCACCCTTATAAGCAAGTGCCTTCACCATCGTTGGTTTATCTATCCCTGTGGTCTGCACAAGCAATACAATATCAGCTTCTTTGTCTTCAGTAAGACTGTTTGTGCACATGCTTTTGAAACATGATGTGTGCTGACATGTAGGTAGTTTATTACCCCAGAGAACACACCTTTGTGTCATCTGTCTCAGAGCAGAGCATACTTAGTCAGCATTAGAAAGAAGCTCTTCTCTCACCTGGCTCTTGTTAAGGGGGGCAGGAGCCAGGCAACAATAGCCCACGGTTTGGGTCCTTCTGCTACAGACTGTATGGCTGGCAAGCAGAGCTTGCAGAGGAATTTGAGATAGGCCTAGCCCTTTTCTCCAGCCTTGATCGCTAGCTCTATTGTTCTCAGGCCAGATCAGTAAGCATGCTCAGGGGCCTCTTCCGA
>NW_015552675.1:218987-228132 GCF_001515605.1 Sinocyclocheilus anshuiensis
TTCCGATCTGTCTGAGAGCTTGCTGTTGGCCCATTTTAGCTCCGATGAGCTAGATGTGATGGGAGTTGAGGCAGATGTACAGAACGCACCTGCCTCCTCCCGCAGTCCTGCATATGACAAGTTGGTAGAAGTCACAGACTTACACCACGGCCAGAGTAAAACTGGACTGGTCTGCGAAGAGGGAAGAGCCAGCTCCTTGAAGGCTGAATGAGCAGTTTCTTCAGGGTTGTAGATGACCACCATTCATGAACCTTCCATTTCTTCCAGAGGTTCACAATTAAATGGTGAAGTCATGGATGAAACCCTACTTGGCCTGTGTTCCACGCCAAAACCCAGCTGTTGCAATGTGAAGGGGTTGGCTGAGCACGGGTGTGTGAGAATGCCCCATTTGAAGAGGCACTTGCAAGTTACCTCCTCCTTGGCATGGTGTCCTCATGAAAGGCTCCTGCCTTGCCACCAAAGCTCTGTAAGACAACATCTTGTCTATGCCGCGACAGACATGGCTGGTGGGGCTTTGCACACCATGGGTGTTTTCCAAGTCTACCAAGCTGACCTTTTGAGGGACCTCGACCACGGTGAGGGACTGTCCCCAGAGGTAGTCCTAGAGCTCCGTGCCTCCAATTAGGAAGCCGCACTATTGGCAGTTTGCTTGCTGCCATAGTTGCCACAGAGCAGCATCTCTGGCTTAACCTGTCGGGTTAAAGGAGAGGGACAGAACATTCTGCTGCATTCAAGCAATACATCCCCTACATTGGTCAGGACTTTCCTGGCCCCTCTTCTGATCCTGGTCCAGGAGGCAGAGTCAGAAAGTGAGTGGCACTGCCTGGGCCCCACCTTTGTGAAGTCAGGACCTTAGGGATGCAATCACGGCTAAGCAACAACATAAGCCGAAGGCCTGTGACCCCTTTTTGCAGTATAGTCCGATGTCGTGCCGAAAATTGATCATCTGCCGAAAACTGATTGCCGTCCGCGGGATAAATGCAGAGCACTAATTCCGAGTATGGGTCACCATACTTTGCCACATGTCACGTCACATTGATTTTTTCACACATTTAATTTTTTTGTTTTTGTTTTACTTATTGAGTGAACTGCTATTTCTGCCTCAAAATGACTTGATTCATGGTTGTTATATTTGACAGATTATAGCTCGTTCGGTCATTTTTACCTGTTGAAATACCATTTGACAACAACCATGAATGAAATCATCAAAGTCATTTTGAGGCAAAAAGAACAGTTCACTTTTTTCACAGTTCACATTTTTTGGGTTTTATTGGCCATTTAAAGGTATTTCAACAGGTGAAAAGTACTGAATGAGCTATAATCTATCAAATATAACAACAATTAATTAAATCAAGTCATTTTGAGGCAGAAAGAACAGTTCACTGAATAAGTAGAATCTGTAATCACTTTTTGGCAAGTGTAAAACTGCATTTTATGGGTTTTATAGGCCATTTAAATGTATTTCAACAGGTAAAAAGGACTGAATGAGCTAAAATCTATCAAATATGACAACAATGAATGAAATCAAGTCATTTTGAGGCAGAAATAGCAGTTCACTCAATAACTAGAGTCTGTAATCACTTTTTGACGTGTAAAACGGACGGACGCGGACGGCAATCAGTTTTCAGCAGACGATCAATTTTCGGCATGACACCGGCAACTAATGCTAAAAGAGATCGCTGGTTCTCAACAGGCCTCAATGTCTTCAACCCGTGAACAGTTTCAATAAACAAATAGTTAACGCACAGCCTGCATCAACTGTGATACTTAAACACCCAAAAGATACTATAAATGAAAATAAATCGTATAACTCGCATTTTGCAGTTATAACAGTTAGATTTTTATCAGAATCAAACCCTTCAGCGACCCGGATCTCTTGCCCACTGCTCGTCTTCTCACCACCGACCTCTTAATCGGCCAATAAAATCAGCCTCACCTATGAGAGGGCAGGTCTAAACAAATATACATCCAATCAACTAAAATAAATCAAACTTGATAGCGAAAACCACGTTTTCTCGCAAGTGCACATCAACCAAACATTAGTGTTTAGTGAAGGGTCTCTTAAAGGGGAACACACATATATACAAGTGCTTTGTATCGTATACATATTTGACTGTAAATCCCTTAACAGCACAGTGTTCTGTTAACATGTTCTCAATAATAACCTATTTGGCTATTATAAAATTAAAATTATAATTCAACACTCTTTTAAGGGAAACTCATCTACTTAGCTGTAAAGCAACTTATAGCTTATATACATATATAAACTTCCCTGATAAGGGGGTTACATATGTTTACTTTTAAACACAGAAAAAAGGGGGGAAATCACCCCACTCTTGTTAACGGTATCTTCACCGTCTCTTTCTGCGAGACTTCAGGATAGAGCGGACAGCTGAGAGAGAGAGCTGCTTTCTCCTGAAACCTCTTCTGGTCCCTAGGGACTGAATGCTTAATTTAGGCTCCCCTTGGTTGGGCTGCCCATCAATGCTTAGGTTAAGGCTAGGCTCTGCCCCAAGACTATTATACTAGGTGGTATATGGAGAGTATGGACCTGTGGACACACAAGTGCATGCTCACTGGTGTGCTGTATGGCAGTTTTTTGGCAACAGCCTGACTCACTTGATGGTGCAACACACTGAGCTGCCATTGTTTCTTATGGTGCAATGGATGTTAATGCTCCCATAGTGTCAACTGACCAAGCTTTGAAGTTTCGCTGTAAAAGAGAATGTCTGCGGTTACATATCTCATTCCTCTTCTCAGGGAACAAAGGTGTCGTCACATCCGGCTCCGATTAGTGGCGTAAAGGAATTTCCGCCTGCATTATTAATGGACAGACGCCAGTTTTGTGAAGAAAATTAAATTAATTTAGTTGGACTTAGCAATAAACGTCAGTATTTGAAATTGTTTATTTATACTGATGCCTGACTATCATCCTTCATTTTAATGTTTAACATTATCTGATCGACACGATTATCAGCGCTGCTGCTGTTGCCAGTCATGAGATTAATTAATAGCAGCACACTGTTCAAATTACTCCCAGAGGAACAATCAGACTGATTGACATTTATTTCTGGATATTATCTTGCTTATTCTTGCATTATATTTATTATGATTAACCTCCCGTTTTTGTATACAGTACAATGCTGTTCAATCATTGCACTCAATCACAGAGAATATGACTCGTTTAAGATGATCAATCTAGTTATGTTATAATCTATGGGTTGGAAATATTTGTTTATTTGAACAACTTTAATTTGATATAATTATTGAGAATTGCATCGTAAAGTGCGTGCATTAAATATGTAGCCTAATCACAATTGTTTAATGCAATACGTTTCCCCCCAAACCATTAATTTAACCATCTAAAACAGTCCTTAGTCTTAGAAATGCTCTTTAACATGATATGCTGTTTGTATTGTTTTCTTGCAGTTCTGTAATAAAATAAGGTGGTCAGACTCTGAAGTATTGTGCATACACATACAGCATGGCTTGCGCGATCCCTTTTAAGTCACGAAATATACATCGAATATTTAATGAAACCATCTACCTTGGTTTCACAATACTCCATTAATAATTGTAAACTGAGTTTGGTGTTGTTAGAAGACGTATCTGTGCTGAATTTTACAAAAATAAATCACAACAATCCCATGCTATGGGCACTGCCATTGATACAGGCTGCAGCGGAAGTTTTTTTACACTACTATTTGAAACTTCCGCTCTTCGAACACGGAAGTGTAATAAAGGTCTATAGCATCTTCTAAAGCCCTTCTTTCAGGGGCCTCCTTGCAGAAAATATGTGACGCTGCAGGCTGGGCCACCCCACATACTTTCATGAGGTTTTACAGTCTGCACCTTTCTTCTACGCCTGGGGCACAGGTACTCTCGTCCTAAATTGTGCCTGGACAGATCACTCTAGGTCAGGCATTATCTGGTGTGGTGCAGTGGGTATCTCGTTTCCCAAAGTGTCATATGACGCAGCTTGTGTTCCTTGAAGGGGAATGTCTCGGGTTACGACTGTAACCCCTGTTCCCTGAGAAGGGATTGAGCTTTGTGTCTCTTTACCACACCTCAGTATGCCTTAGAGTGACTTGCTTTGGCCTATCAAAAGCTAGCGCTACTGTATACCGGCGTCCCTTTGTAGTTCCGTGTCTGTCGTCACATACCACGTCACTCACCACAGCATGACACAACATCATTTAGGATTGGACTAGATTCACACATGCTTCAGACACTTGCACACCGAAGGTGTTCCCCAAAGTGTCATATGATGCAGCGTCTCATTCCTTTCTCGGGGAACAGGGGTTACAGTCATTTTCCCCAGACAATCATGACAAAGTGCTATACAGGGGCATAGAAATGTAGAAATATAAGTGTATAGTGTATACTTTTGAATAAGTGTTTAGTACATACATTTCAAATGTCAGCCTGTTGCTCAGGGTTGACTAACAATACATATGTGAGTCATGATCAGAGCCGGTCTACTTGATCTCATTATTTGGGATTATATGTTATCATTATATCTGTGATCACATTAGCCTAACTTGCACTGATTTCTACAGCACTGACCTGCAATCATGTGAAACTTCTCTTGGCTCTCATTGGTTTCACCCAGGAAACAACACAAAAATTCCCAGAAAGCACTTGAGATTGAAGTGCACTTTCCATGCTATTCTGTATACAATGGCCTTCCAAATGTGCTCTGCATCCTTATGTTATACAGGATCTCCCATTTGCGAAGAAACATAAGGCAAAACAAACAATCTGCTGGGATGTAAAAACATGACCATGATGATGTAACAGATCGGCCAGGCTCCACCACCACCCAATCACAACGATCCCTCTATGGTAACTGATAAGTTACTGCTATTTCAGAAATGCTCTTAACTTGCACTGCATTCTCTAGTTTGAGATACCTCCCATTTCAGTTAAAGGCAGTTCATCATTGAATTTAGTGATGTCATCGTCCAGCTCAGTTCAGTTTAAATAGTATCTGTGCAATCAAGTCGATAATATCGATGGAAATTAAGTTAAAACTGCACGATTTTAGCAATCCTATAAGATCACTGCATGTCACACTGTGCGACATGGATCTGATAAACTTGGCTACGACATGTATGTAGACTGTACGATGATGACACCTATTGACTCGTACGATATGACACACGTTACTATAGTAGAATAAAATGTCATCAGCATGCACTAGTGGTAAACAAAAGACTGAAAAAAGTAGAAGCGGCGAAAGAGAAAGGCATACGAGCTTGAGGTAAGCAGTTTTATGTTTTAGCGCCATGTCGCATTGATTTCATGTCGCATTTTTATTGCTTGGTCAGTAAACGTGGATCGTGCCAGCAAACACATTGTGTGATGATCATGCTGAATCGTAGGCTATCTTTGGTCGCAAGACTGTGAAAACATCCGTCTTTTAACCTCTCATTGCACGACACAGGCCCACCGATTAGGAGCCACAATCACAGAAATCGCCACGATTGTTTCACGATGCCAATCTTTCGTCTGGGACAGCCGAAAATCGTGCAGTGTGTTTAGGGCTTTAGACACACACCAAGGTTTGGATGGCAAGTGTTCACACTTTTTCAAATGAACTGAACAGAGCAAGAGTATCAAAATTTGTTCTAATCATCTAAACCTTGATCAAAATGTGTAAATAATAATAATAATAAAAAGCTCTACTTGCATTTTTCAACACTATGCAGTAAGTATGTAATCAAAAGTTCTACAAATATTTGTAATCTTCGTGCCTAGTAAGAACACTTGGGTCAAATACTAGAAATACAACATGTAAGTACTGTAGACAAGTGGTCAAGTGCAAAAACTGCAAGTGTGGGCATTGGGACATGCCTATAGTCTTGTGAAATCTAGGCAATCTATTCTGGTTATTAATGAAATTAATGAAGATTTCTGTTTGGTAGAATTGTTTTATTGGTATCCAATAAATAAATAAATACCAATACAAGGAAATAATGTGCTTTTGAACCTTAAACACATTGCATTACAACAAATACACAAAATAATGTTATTTTTAGCATGTTCATATGACCCCTTTACAAAAAAAGCCTTGCACTAGTTCAAAACTACATACGTTTTTTCAATGCATCATTTCACTTGTTGCAGTTTAATTACAAATATTTATTAGTGATGATCTACAAACATGGCCAAAAGGTTTGTCATTATAACATTTATTTTTAAACACATTATTGGTCACAATCAGCAGCTGACCCAAAACACAGGTATGATATTACTTTTGATTGGTCAAATTCTAATTAATACCAGTATATCTAAGATAATTGAGCCCTTGGTAATGTCAACTGTGCCTCATGGTCCAATGTAATCTTAAACCTGTGCCCCCTGGAGTGCTACTTAATGTGTTTACTGGCAAAGTAGTATCTTTGACATTTGTTATAGTAACAAAAACCTAGTGGGCCCTTGAGATGGGCCCAGCCAAACAAAAGTCCAGTAATTAGTAATAAATTAGAGCAGTGTTTCCCAACCTGATTCAGGTCATCAACTCATTAGTAGGACTCCAAGAACAAAAATGAGTGTGTCATGCTGCGTGTACATTAATCCAGATACATTTGAAAACTGCATTTTTATTTTTAAAACACTCTCTGTCCACGTTTTCAAACATTTTCCAGAAGTTTCTCATCCACAATGAACTGTTGGAAAACGTTAAATTCGTTCTACTGCACATGCGTAAATCCTCAAAAAAATCTCACTGAGATGGCAGGATCATTTTATTTAGGACAATATCTCACCATTCACTGAAGCGACCATGTCGCACTCACTCACCATTATATGTCTGATCTAAAACGCAACTGCTCTCACGTTTTGTCGCTAACGGTAATCTCGAGTAAATTTTCTGTCATCTTTGCAGGACTGTGATATGAAGAGTGTACAAAGTAACATATCTGTAGCAACAGTGTGAAACTGAATGTAACAAACTGTAAACTACAAAAACGCGAATTTGTGAAAACTGTGATGCCATTCGCTTGCATATTACGTGTTCGGTCTATACGTATGTGCGCAGATGCAAAGTTTATTTACAAAGTGAAATCGCCAATTACTGGCCTGACATGCACAGCTTTTTAGGTGTATCGTGGATCCGTGTGAATGAGAACCATTTTGACAACATAGTAGTCTGTATACAAAACTTTTCAAACTTTTCAAATATGCAAAGGACAAACTTTCCTGTTTTTTAGTACAACATTGTTATGTAAACATACCCAGACTTATCTGCCTTTCGTCATATAGGGACAAAGGTAGAATTTTCAGTTCTACACAATTTCAAAACTTCACTCAAATAAACTGAATTTGGAATATGCTATATTTTCTGATAAACTTCATCAGATTATGAAACTTTAAATCTGTTTTCCATAAGTGCTCACTTACTGTAACCCCTTGTAATTTACGGCCATTACAAATGCTATATATTTTGTTTACATGGCAGTAAAATAGAAAAAATCCAATCAGATGGCACATTTTAAGTGATCCCCTGAATAAATTTGCCACATACAGTAATTAAATTAATGTCAGAGCTGTGGCACAGTTCTCAGAGCGGCTGACTCATGGGGACAACATGCATCTGTCCTGTGTTATGTCCCAGATGTTACATTTTGTTATTAAATTGTTTATTGCTTTATTTTAGTGTCATATGTGTTACTATGATGAAGTTTTGTCTTTTTGTGTCTGACCCTGTGAATGTCTAAGCACTAGTATTGGCCATTTTTATGGACAGGCCACAATGTACTCAGACTCATCATGTGGCTTGGTATAAGTAGATTGGTATATTAACATTATATCACTTAATTAAAATTTTCAGTTATAAGTTGTAAAATATACATGCATCAATATGTAATCCTGTAATACCTGAAACATTGTCACCATATTTTTACAGTGAATTTCTGCCAATCACAACAGCCATGATAGCTGTACATTTAACAGGATTTTTTTTTGTTTGTTTGTTTGTTTACTGTTTGACTTTAGTGTAATGTAAATGTAATGTTGTATTTCCTATTCATTAAAATTCAATTTATAACACATATTAATCTGCCAATGTTTACATTAAATACCTGACAGCTATTTCACTTCACTACCCTGGTGAGTATAAAACAAGGCCAGATTTATGCATAGGCATTCTAGGCACGTGCCTATGCTCGCTCGTCCAGGGGGGCCCAAACACAATGAAGAGATATATAATATTTTTGTTGTACTATGGGCTATCTACAACAGTAAAAGAACCAAAACCCCAGAAGACATTGAGCAAATAAATATAACAAACAATAGGGTAAAAAATGACAAACTATTTCCATATCTTCCACCTTTTTTATGTAGGCTACGGAAATCATGCTTTCCTTCTCCCAGTCTCTCTCACAGACGCACACCACAGTACAGACAGGCACTCGCGCACACACGCGGAGACGCGAACAGAAACTTCTTATCAGCGCTGCCCCGTGAATTTATCAATAAAATAGTTTCGCAGCTGAAAAGCTACATGAAAAGCTACATGACATTTCTCGAGGTTCTTGAAGCAGTTTAACTTAAAGTCCCCCTGTAGTCAAATATTTTATCCCTTAAAACTTATCTTTGATCATCAAAATGACATATTTAAATTTTTTTTCTTGTGAAAATAATTTTCTCATGCCTTAAAATAGCTTGAATGTTACTCTAGACCTTTGCCTCATTTACTATATGCGGATCTATGAATATGCAAATTAGTCCCGCCTCCACTTAGTCACACACCAGCCAGCGCCTCCTGATCCACTGAATTGTAGTAACCGCAAAACAATGGCATACACGGATAATTACTGATAAAACTATGTTTTTACTAGCGGACAACTACAGTGAATACTGTAACATTCGTTTAAGTTACTTACTTGACGAGGTTGTGTCCTAAAATGAAGCATATTAAAAACACCACAGACAAATAAACAACATAAAAAAAACGTGATTTTCACTAGAGGGGGACTTTAAAGATTCGCTATTAATAGATGCTGCTGCTGAACGCTCCTGAGAGACGCATAGAGGCAGGTATTCACACGCACTTAATCTCTCTCTCCCCCTCTAATAACTGCATTAGACTGCATTAATAACTGCATTAGCCTGCATATCAATGGCTCAAGCCTCCGTTATT
>NW_015552675.1:228420-258894 GCF_001515605.1 Sinocyclocheilus anshuiensis
AAATCGGAGAAGGAGGACTCCTCACCCTTGCATGCAAGTTCTGCCTGAAGATCGCAGTTGAGACTTTTGTGGAACATAGCTTTTAAAGCGACATCGTTCCATCCACTCTGGGCAGCGAGTGTTCTGAATTCAATGGCAAACTCAGCAGCGGAATGATTACCTTGTGTCAGATTGATGAGTTGTGTCGAAACGTCCTTTCCGCCGTGAGGATATTCAAACACTTCACGGAGTTGTTGAATGAAGTACGTCACTGAATTCCTCAGGCGTGAATCCGAGTCCCAAACGGCTGCTGCCCAGTCGATAGCTCGGCCCGTCAACAGTGTCATGATGAAAGCGCACTTTGTGCCCTCTGATTCGAATCTCTCTCCTTGATGATTCAGATAAACTTGTACTTGGCGAATGAAGCCCTTGTATTGTTCAGCGGTACCGTCAAATTTGTCAGGAAGAGCGAGACTTACGGTCTTAGGAGTGGGTGGAGGGAGAGATCGAATGTAGTGCGTCAGGTGTTCGTTGACGGTCTGCAGCTTGGTGAGTTGTTCCTGATATTTCTGGAGCATTTCAGCTTGGTATGAGAATGCTGCTTGCAGATTCGACACTTCCGCTGGATTCATAGGAGGCGAAGTATTCTGTAACAGAGACGCTGGAGTTTGGTTAGAATCCATGAGCGGAAGTTTATTAAAGATCAAGGCTTTAAACAGATGTCGATAATCAGGCAGAGGGTCAAAGTCAGAGAAGCAAGCAGATCGTTCGTCATACACAAGGGCAGAAGCAGAGACAATAGTGGAGAGGCAGGCAATGAGTCCAAACACAAACATCAGTCCTATCAGGCGTCAGAACAAAAGGGGCAGAGTACAAATACCGTGAGTCCAGAAGTCAGGCAGAATCATACACAGGAAATCAATCAGGAACAGAGGAAGAATAACGCTTGGTAAGGAAGGTAAACTGGCAATACTTCGCAATCAGCACGTGGACTGGTCTCAGTTTATATGAGAGTAAAACAGGAAGTGGAAGCAGAGGGAGTGGAGCACGGTCAGTACTCGGGCGAGGGCTCCCTCTGCTGGCTTGGCGTTACAGGTTGTGACTCCAGTCCATTAAAATTATTAGAGAAATAATGCACTCCCGAAGTGGTTATGTGGCCACAACGCAGCGCTTATATGGAACGGTCTTTCTCAGTTCTCAACAAATTAAGAACTACATTAGATTTTTATTGACTGAACGCACGCGCTTATTGCGAAAACACTGTAACTGTTTCCACTGATTAAGAAATACTTTTGTTTGCTTGGGTGGTAATATTAGGCCTATTATATTAATAGGGAAGGGGGGCCCAAAAATGTGTTTTGCCTATGTCACGAAAAGAGGTAAATCCGGCCCTGAGTATACGCTATATTTATTTTTAATTCTCAATATTTTGATTTAGTTATTTAATACTTTTATAGGTGCAGGACGATAGTACAATGAAGCAATGGAGCTAAAATATGTTTGTTGTCAAGGATGTTGCAAGAGTTCAAGCTGCCTTACTGACCCCCCCTCTGCAGAACTAATTAACCCGAACAAAAATGATCAGGTAGCCTAATTGCTTCCTTCTTCCTGGAACAATACCTTCATGCTTGTTTAGGTGATTGGAGTGAGGTCAAAATATATGATGTAAGTGGCTGTATAGTTTTTTGTCTTATTCCTATGGGAGCAGCGATCAAACTCAGTGTACAGTATATATGCTCCCATTCAAATGGCCTCAGGTCCTAATGGGGGCATCTGCTCTACAGGTGAATTACCAAACGACAGAGACACCAAGAAACTCGGTCAGGTACGTTTCACCATGCAGTGGATTCTGAGCAATTATGACCAAATTGAACCGAAAACGGATCATGTATTTTTATGTCATTAGGAATGAATGTATATGTCTATTGAAAATAAATCAGTGAGAATTCTCTGTGGTTTTTGGCTTTACTTTTGAATTTTAACTTTCACAATTACTTGTTTATTTGTTTTGTTGACAGTTTTCTTTACATCTAATTTACAAAGAGTAGTTAATACATTGTTGTAGTTAATGCCTGTACAGCTAGGCTGAGAAATAGCTTGGGTACAAAGTTGTTAAGTGCCAACAAGTATATGGTTCTAGAAAAGACTTTAAAATGCACCAGACAATTGATTGATATTTCATAGATGATACATTTGCTGTAATTTCAAGTAATTGTGTCTAGTTTCCACGTCAACAATTAATGAAATGTTTAATATAGAGGTAATGATGTGTTGCTGAATTATATGGCTCACCACAAACATATGTATTGAATTACCTGATAAATAATCATCCTTTTGTACTTACCCTATGAAATAGGTTGCTGTCACCACAATCAGAGTGCCATGATTGAGGAACTCCAAGGAGCAAACATCTCACATACAAAATTCTTATTTATGGGATTTCCAGAGATCTACAGACACAGACGTCTGCTTTTCCTGCCATTTTTTCTAAGTTACGTTTTGGTTGTGGTGGGGAATTCTTTGTTACTTTCTGTGATCAGAAATACCGAAAGTCTTCACAGTCCTATGTACATACTAGTGTCTGCTTTGGCGGTTGTCGACATCATTGTACCCACTGCCATTATCCCAGCAATGCTTCTCGGTTTCCTCTTTGACTTGAATGAGATATCTTTAACCGGATGTTTGACACAAATGTTTGTTACTCATTTCTTTTCTTCTGTAGAATCCACCATACTTTTAGCTATGGCTTTAGATCGCTTTGTGGCCATTTGCAAGCCATTACATTACACTGAAATCATGAACTCATCCATGTTTTTGAAAGTGCTTCTTTTCACACTGATCAGGAGTGGCACTATAATGTTTACACTGGTCGCTTTGGCTGCACCTCTGTCTTTTTGTGAGTCTAACATTATCCATCATTGCTACTGTGACCACATGGCTCTTGTTAGCTTGGCCTGTGATTCAATAAGCAAAAATAATGCAATGGGATTGGTTGTGATTATCTGTTTTGTGGGAATTGACATATCTGTTATTTTCTTCTCCTATGTAAAAATCTTGCATGTCGTGTTGGGGGCTGCAGCCGGAGAGGATCGTTGGAAAGCATTTCATACCTGTGGTACACACTTAATGGTTATGATGTGCTTTTACTTTGTAGGTAGTATTACTTTTCTCTCTCGAAATCTTAACATTCCAATCCCAGTTGATGTTAATACCTTTCTGGGTGTGATGTATATAGTATTTCCTGCAAGTGTCAATCCAATCATTTATGGTGTGCGGACAAAAGAAATAAGGAATGCTTTATTGAGAATGTTCAAAACAAATATTAATAGAGTTTCTATTGTAAAGGTTTCAACGATAAAGATTTGAGTGTCTGGGCAGACTTTTAATTTGACACTTTTTCTATCTAGTAATCACAGCTAATGAAACAGAAATGTTTGTAGTTCGACAAGTAGTCAGAAACAGTGATCATAACCAAATAAACCATGTTAATCTGCACACTCTGAGAAACTTAAGTCTGTTCAACTGTGAGTTTCAGATAAACACCTTGTTAGTAAAGAAAACTCTCTTGATTGACTAACTAATGTCCACTTTGGTTAGCTTTTACATCAACACTGTAATAAATGGGTACACTGTGTGTGTTTTTTTTTCTATAAAATGGACATTTCTATGAAAATTAATAAAAGTAAAATTCAAAGAAATGGAATCAGTGTGCTTGTACCTTTAAGATTAGATCCTTCCTGCTAACACCCTATTTTAGGTGTGTTGGTTCACACTTAAAATAGGATGACCCAGGTAAAAAGAGTTACAAAGATAACAATCCTGTTGTTCATAGGAACAATCCAAAAAGTAGAAGCAAAACATTCTCATCTTTTCAGCAAGTAATATATGGTTTTAGATCCATTTCCTTTGCAAAATGTATTAAGAAAATTAATATTTTAGCTTTTTAGTCATTACATTGATGCCCTGATATTGTGCCCTTTAGCAAGATACTTAATCCAAAGCTTTATCCAGGATGACTGTATCTGCACTTGGTATTTTGAGAAAAAAAAGAAGTTAAGTTATACGTTTAAGTTAATTTCAAAGTTTCAAATACATTGTCACTGTTTGTTTACATGAGAAGGCACAGGTTGATCATTTGCTCAAACTTATTATGCTCATTATGTTAACGCCAATGAAAGAGCTCTAAATTAAGCAGTGATAACAGAGTAAATGAGCTTAGGGATCATCAGAAATTCCCAAAGTGATCAAGTGTGCAAAGAGAGGGACACTTCTAACCACTCCAGAGCTAATTAAATAACCATCCACTTGACACAGCTGCTAATAATTAGCCACTCATGACCAAGTTGCTCAAACAGTAAATGTTAATGAATATAAACTGACTTACAAAGTAAACAAAAGGGCAATTTACATGAAGATCCCCATGTGCGCATGTTTCCAAGTTTGCATGTCTGAAAAAAAACATTACAAGTGGGAAGTTCATTAAATTGTCAAATTATAAAAAATACATACAAATAAAAATTATTGATTGATTAGAAGAACTTGTGTAACTGTTGTAACTGTAAATAAAGTTGTTTTTTTACTTAGTAACTATTGCAGAAACAGAACTGTAGGGTGACGTGGATGGTGAAGCCTATCCCAGCATCTCAAACTTTAGGCAGGGAAACACCCCGGACAGATGCTGCATGTCTTTGAATTGTGGGGCAACACCAACTCAACCCAGAAAGGCTCAGCCATGACTTGCTCTGAGGTGGCAGTGCTACCCACTGTGCCACTCATGTATTTTGTATATTACACAATTAACATGTGAAACACAAATATATATTTTGCAGAATGGCCATGCTGCTTTTACCATACAATGAAAGTGAATGAGACCAGGGATCATTGATTTGTTAGTGATTTTGAATAGTATCTTAAAGCAGCCTAGTTCACCACAATTTTTCAGTTGTGTGGGGCAGAGCATGTTGGGCAACAAAAATTATTTACTTTTTCTTTACTTAATTTTTTTAAGTTAATGTTTGTGTTTAGTTAAATCTGAATTAATAACACTGACATTTCAAGTATCTTTTTATATTTTTACTATGCCATTAATTTGCCATTTATTTATTCTTTATTATTTTATTATGCGTCAAAGCAATTAAATAGTACGTTTTAGTATGATTCCCAAATAAATTAATAACATTCTTTAATCTCTATTCATCATTGTGCATCAGCTACCCATATACTGAATATGTATTTATTTATTGCAGCACTTATGTTGAATGTCGGATGATATATCTGTACTTCCAAGCAATCTTTCAAAAAGCATTGTTAGAAAAGATTTGTTGTGACTAACTGTGTTCCAATTTAACAAGTCCCAAATCCCTGTGCAATGCTGGGGGAGGTAAAGACAGAGTATTTAAGAGCAGTGAAGAGTTTGCTCAGTGGAGGGAGAGGCAGAACAGAGAACAGACAGATACTGGAAGACAGCAGAGCTTTAAACTAAATATGAATAACAATAATTTTGCTGATTTCTTCTTGGCGATTTTTTATGCTTAATACATTGTATAGGTAACCATGTATTTTCTTTGTTTTGTTGAGCTATGCTTTAGATTGTCTTTAAAATGTTTACATTTTTATGTATTGGAGAATGAGATTAATTTAAAATATTTATCATTAATATGATTAATAAATGCATTCAGTGTAATGAGATTAAATAGCTTACAAATTCTGAGGAATAACTGCTGTTTATTCTTGTTACTTTATTTTTGAAGGTCTGTACTGCACACTTTTAAAAAGCGGAATGGGTGACCGATCAGTCAACTTCTCTTTTACTGAATTCCAGTTGATTGGATTCACAGACCTAAAAGGGTACCGACCGCTACTCTTCATTCCTTTTTGCATCATCTTAGTTTATACATTATTTGCTAATGGCATTTTGATTATCATTATTGCAAAAGAGAGAAAATTACATGCTCCCATGTATATTCTAATTGGTTTGATTGCAGCTTTAGGGTTTTTTGTGCCAATATACTTTATTCCAAGGATGTTGGTTGGCTTTCTGTGGGAAATTAATACAATTACGCGGCATGAATGTCTAATACAAATGTTTTGTCTACATTTTTCTGCTTGTTTCCAGTCCACCATCTTACTTGGGATGGCTGTGGACCGATATTTTGCTATTATTTATCCTTTGCGTTACAATGATTTTGTAAGTTTGACAAACTCTCTTATTTTCTTCGCAATTCTTAGCATTCGGAACGCTGTTAGCATTATTGCCATGGTTGGTCTAGTTGTGCCACTTACCTTTTGCAGAACAAATTTGATTTACCACAGTTTCTGTGAGCATACATCAGTTGTTAATCTAGCTTGTAATGATCTTACTAAAAACTATTTAGCTCTTACAGTAGCTTTCGGTATAACATCCGCTGACTGTTTTCTGATTTTTTGCTCTTACGTCATCATTTTTGTTGTTATATTTCGCTCACCTTCTGGTGAATCCCGCCATAAAGCCATTCACACATGTACCACACACATAATGACCATAGTAATAGCCTATATCAGTGTTACCGCTGCATTTGTTGGGTATAGAGTAGCTACAATACCCCGAGATGCACGTATCTTAACTAGCGCAATGTATCATCTCGTTCCTGCAATATGTAACCCTATCATTTATGGTCTCAGAACCACAGAAATTAGAACTCAAATTGTGAAATGTTTCAAATTTAATAAAATTACCACATATTGATTGGCAAATACAATGCATGAAATATTTTTGTATAAGGTGATTGTGAGTTTGTTCACTATATGTGCCTGAGTTGATTATACTCACAGTTCACTCTGTATTAGTATTAGGACTGCTGGTAGTTAATACTGATTAAAAAATAACATACTTTTATTACTGTCAGTTATGTTGTTTTCTGGACTTTTAGGTTCTGTTTTATGGATTTGCTGTGTTTTGTTCCTGTTTTCTATGTTCTTGCTTCTTGTCTATTGCAAAGGACACTGCTAATGTTGCACACATTTTTCTTGTTTTACCCCTTGTTATCCTCTGTAAATATCATCTTCAGTTTGTTCAGTTCTTTGTCTTGTGTGTGTATGTATTTGCCTGTGGTTTTCATTGTTTCCTCATGGATTATCTTCATTTTTGTTTATAATAAAAATTAAACTGCATTGAGATCCAGCTCATCCTTGTTTGCCTACATGCTGTGACAATCAAAATGTTCATGTATACTATATATTCTCATTTCCCACAAAACTGAATAAACAATAGATGAATTCATTACATTTTCAAATTATAAAAATAAATAAATAAAAATGGATTATTGTCATGCATGTCTATAGATAAGACTATTGCTAGTGGTTGAATATGTTTAATCACTGGCAAGAGAAGAACTTGTGTAACTGTACCATGCACGTCTCTGTGAATATGTTTAGCGTGTTATTACAGTGACCATTGTGATTAACATTTATGTAAACCATCTTTAGAAACACTTATAACCTCATCTATAACTACTACTTATTGATGAAACTTTACAATGAAAGTACCCTCATTGTATCCATTATCATAATCTCTGTATTTTCACAAAATGAATATAGGCCTACTGTAGGCCTACTATCAATATGTATTATGAGTATCAGCAACTGAACTGCATCACTGAATTTAAGTTCTCTATATACATTATAATGCCTATGCCTTATGAAAGGCCTATGTTACAGTTTATCATTTTCTGTGAATGAGGCCGTGCACTTCAGACACTGTGAAATAACTGCTTCATCACAGAAGAGAAAATAGAAACTGTATTGACAATAAAAGCAAAATTAACCACTCACCACTTTTCTTAGCCTCCGTTTCAGAAAACTTAGGGGTGAAACACAGTATGACAACAACTCTTACAACTCACAGTCAAGGGTGTCCCTTGACCCTCA
Source organism: Sinocyclocheilus anshuiensis (assembly GCF_001515605.1). Lineage (NCBI taxonomy): Eukaryota > Metazoa > Chordata > Actinopteri > Cypriniformes > Cyprinidae > Sinocyclocheilus > Sinocyclocheilus anshuiensis. The sequence continues at coordinate 236,305 of NW_015552675.1, forward strand.
GTGTCCTTAAAAGAGTTTTTGTCAGATTTATCTCACTTCTGGATACACATTTTTCACCAACATATATGTACACACACACACACACACACACACACCAGTCATTTTATTTCCCTCATATTTTATGTTTTGATTTTTTTCTTACCTCCTTTTTATTTATAAAAACACCAGGCACTTCAAGCTATGCATACGTCCTTTCTCCCACCTGCAATACCCTGTGCATGACTTACACTGGGTTAATATTCTATGTAGTATATAACATGCAGAATTACAATTATAACACAGTTTTAACACTTATTAAACAATAAATGGTCATATATGGTGTTTTCTAGTGCTCGCGATCAGTAAAGTGCATGTTAATTAATTTTTAAATCACAACAACTTATAGGCTACATTTACAGCGCACAATACATGCCAATATTAGACCATACCCAGATAGCAAGAACGTTTGGGCCAAATGTGGCTGATAGCTGTCACATTTGGCCTAGGTATGGCATGGCTTGCTCTTTCAATCGCCGTTAAAAAAGAAGAAGATGATGAAAAAGCTCCCTATTTACAACAACAGCCTTTGCCCAGACACATTCGTATGCAGGTAAGTGCAGTTTTGGTGTTCTAAATGTTTTCTAGGGGTGTAATGGTACACTTATTCGTACCGAAAATTGTACCGAACAAATACAGTGTAATTTTAACCACTGCACGAGCGGAACTTAATCCGTTTCAATTCATAACCGTGAATAGATCTTCACTAGGCTATACATTATTACTATACATTACATTCTGTAATCGTAAGGTTTGTGTTTTGTTCTTTTCGATAAGAAACAAAGTCTCATTTTTTAAATTATGTATATTTTATCAGGAAATTAAATCCGTAAATGCCTTTTTTACGCTCTTTGATGTGGCGCGACAGACCGCTGCAAGTGGTAGCGCGGAGAGCGACCCAGTCAGCAAATTTCCTTTGGCTGGATCATATCAACAGCTGAAGTGTTGCCCAGATTAGTTCGTGTTTGCCGGTGTAGTGCCGAAATTTGCACCCTGCCAGATTATGCACCCCCTAGTATTGGTAGGTTTAGGAGTAGTCTCAAAAACTACACTGTGCCACGTCTGACTGTAGTGTTGACGTCCCAAAAACTACAGTATGTGCTAAATCGGACAGTGAGGATGACGCTCCTCCAGCTGTATTCTATGCTGAGTCGGACAGTGAGGATGACGCTCCTCCAGCTGTATTCTATGCTGAGTCGGACAGTGAGGATGACGCTCCTCCAGCTGTATTCTATGCTGAGCCGGACAGTGAGGATGACGCCCCTCCAGCTGTATTCTATGCTGAGCCGAACAGCGAGGATGACGCCCCTCCAGCTGTATTCTATGCTGAGCCGGACAGCGAGGATGATGCCCCTCCAGCTGTATTCTATGCTGAGTCGAACAGTAATGTAATGTTGACATCCCTGAAGCTACAGTCTGTCAGACAGAGGACAGAGTTTCACCTCAGTCAGTTTCACCTTTTGCTTAGAATTCATTACAATGTACATGTATGTTCACAGTTAATGACTGAAATATGAATTCTGCACACAAATGAATCGTAAATAATCCGTGTATCATTTGATCATTCGTTTTTTTATTTAATACTGAAAGTAGAAAAATGAGAAAACGGCTCCTTTTTTCGTTTTTTTCCAAAAAAACTAAAAACGAAAATTCAGCTTCAATTTTAGTTTTTCGTTCATGGGTGGAAAAATGAATAAACAGCTTGAATATTCGACAGAATAATAGTCCTCCACTGCTGCAGTTGTATGGATCCTTAACGCATTTATTGCAACTGTTTTCAAAATCTCATATTAACAATCACAGACTATAAATTATTTTTCAACAGACTATCAACAGTTTGTCCAGGACTTATATCCATCATAACAACTGTCTTTCTTCTAGGATGGTTATCCCAAACTCGTTCCACTGGAGGTCGCTCTGTTAATTCGAGCAAATCAAAGCCCCGGGGTTCCTGAAATCATCCAGCTTCTGGACTAGCAGGAGAAGCCTGGCTACTACATGATGGTTCTAGAGCGGCCCATGCCCTCTCAGTGTCTGTATGAATTTATAAAGAACTACAAGGGCAGCATTGGAGAGGATTTGGCACGGTTTATCATGCGCCAGGCAACATCCGCAGCTCAGACGTGCTGCCAACGTGGAGTGTTGCACCGCGACATTAAGGCAGAAAACATTCTGATTAACCCAAGCACACTTGAAGTCAAACTGATCGACTTTAGGTGTGGTGACTTCCTTACTGAAGCGGGTTACACATCCTTTGCTGGTACATGTGATTTCTCAGAGCTGTAAGGTGGGTCTCAAACTTTGGTGATGAGTTAAGGGCCGTTCACACAGGACTCGAGTGAGTGAGTCGAGCTCTCATCATGGAATGGGATCCACTTTTTTGATAATAATTTCTTGCATTATAATATATATATATATATCTAGTGTTAATAGAAATGTACAAATCAGACAACATCTCTTTCTTCCAGGCACAAAACAGTACTGTCCTCCCGAGTATCTGATGACCAGCAGGTACCACGGGGAATCAGCGACAGTGTGGTCACTCAGGATCCTCCTGTTCGTGATACTTTTCCAGAAAACTCCAAACAGACGAGACCTGTGCAAGATGGAAGATTACATCCGGGCCAAAGATGGCTTGTCACAAGGTGAGATCTGCATTATAACATAGGATAATTGCAATTATGAAGCTTACTAGATAGAATAAAGCAACAGAAGCATTCTCAGGAACATCTGAGACTAATGGCTTAATTAAAGATGGTCGTTTGGATCATTTGACTGTTGATCGAAGAGATCAAGTGTGAAGTTCAAGGTAATAATCAGACATGTCTCTCTTTTTTTCTTCACAGAATGCTGCAATTTTATTTGCTGTTGTGTGCAGATCGACCCAAAGCAGCGGATTGAACTGGAGAAACTCAGTCTCCACAACTGGTTTATGGTAAATACATTTTGATGATTTTGAAGGATTTTTGATTTGGTTTAAATAGATTATAGACACAAGCTTTCTTATGCTACATACACAATACATGCTACAACTATCATATAGTCAATCCTCATACACTGCTCGGGTGACAAGTTGTAGCACTATATGTTTAGATTTTCTGAAATTTACCTGTTCTTAAATGTCCCTTTTTTTAAGCTTTAAGAATGTTGATTCTCTTTGTTGTGCATTTGTTTTCTATACATTATCTGTTTTGATTTAAGACCTACAGTAATAAACCTGATTTCTGTTTTTGTTTCAGATCGCAGACAAGTGGACAATTATTGGTTAGTTTGGTACCATAAGCCTAACATAAAACACACACACTTTTGAGACAAAGTCTGTTCTTATTTAGACATGAATCAGTCTGCAATCAGCAGTTTAACAGTTAAGCATTACTTTAACATGCACTTTGTTTTATAGTCGATGATAAGAAGATGTAGAGTAACAATGTATATTTTACACCTTAAATGACTACCACAGTTCAATTAAATAGTCCTGTAGTGAATCTTTAAAAGTCTCTTATTTATATTTTACCAGACATCAATTCATGCAGCTATGAAATTGGCATTCAGCTGAGTTTAAGGGTTGGGAAGCAGTAAAACTCATCTCCAAAAGGCACAAGAAACTCATCAGCATTGTAAGTATAGTCTTTGTTCTCTCTGTTTTTCATGATGATCTTTTGATTTTTCAAGCTTAATCAACAGTTTGTCCAGGACTTGTTTAAGTTCTGTATCCATAACCACTGTTTTTCTTCTAGGATGGTTATCCAAAACCTGTTCCACTGGAGGTCGCTCTGTTAATTCGAGTAAATCAAGGCCCCAGGGTTCCTGAAATCATCCAGCTTCTGGACTGGCAGGAGGAGCTGGACTGCTACATTATGGTCCTAGAGCGGCCCATGCCCTCTGAGGAACTGGACTGGTTTGTCCTCAGCCAGACAGCGAACACTGAAGAGGATTTGGCTTGGGTTATCATGCGGCAGGCAACAACTGCATGCATGGGATCCACTTCTGAAAATCGAATAATTTCTTGCATAATTGTGGATATTAATCACGGATATTAAGGGGGGGCTTGAAGCAGCATTAGGTTCCTGTCATGGCCTTCACAGAGCTTCCTGTCATTTAAATTACACTATTTTCTTTTTCTGAAAAAACCCCAGAAATCAAGTTTAGTCTTTAAATACATTACACAAAAAGCAAAAACATAAAACCAAACAAAGAGAGGAAACATAAATTGGAAATATTACAGAAGGTATAAACATACAGCGCTGAAATTTGTCATCTGACTATATGACACTTGCAGTATGTACTGAAAGGTAGCATAAAAAAGCTTATGCCAAAATCATCATCAAATGTAATTAATACCTAAACCATTTGTGGAGATTGACTTTCTCCAGTTCAATCCGCTGCTTTGGGTCACTCTGCAGACAACAGCAAATACAATCGCAGCATTCTGTGCAGAAAGAAGGAAGAGACGTCTGATTATTACCTTGAACTTCACACCTGCTCTTTCTTTGTGCTATTTTGTATGATTTACAATTACAATTGTTCTTTTCTGAAATGTAGATCTCACCTTTTGACAGGCCATCTTTGGTCCAGATGTACTTATTGATCTGGTCCAGGTCTCGTCTTGCTGGAAAATCTCCACACAGCACTGTAAAGAGGAAGATCCCGAGTGACCAAACCGTCGCTGGTTCCCCATGGTACTCGCTGTATGATCAGATACTCGGGAGTACAGTACTGTTCTGCGCCTGTTGTTTCCATTAAGAATTTAATTTAGAAAAAAAATAGCACCCAAGGACCGGTCAGGCCACCAGCTGGATTGTCATTCTGCTCTTGAGATCTGGACAAGATCAGTGATTACATTTGGACCATGGCTTGTCACGGGGTGAGATCTTCGCTTCAGCAAAGATCAATTTGTAAACTGAGATCTTACAAAGTAGAACAAAGAAAGAGAACAGGTGTGAAGTTCAAAATAATAATCAGACTTCTCTCATTTGCTTTTTATTTGCTGTTTTCTGCAGAGCGACCCAAAAAAGCGGACTGAATTGGAGAAAATCAGTCTCCACAACTGGTTTAAGGTATTAACTACATTTCATTAGCTTTCTTACCTTACCCTTTATTACATGCTGCATCTGGCATATAGTCAGATGACAAATTTCTGTGCTGATTTCTGATTTAACCTGATTTCTGGTTTTAAGATTTCAGAAGTGAAGAAATATTTGACATATTATATGATAAAAAAATATATATTTATTTATTTATAACTTTTTATATAAATATTTATTTAAAAAGGAACATATATAATAAAATATAAATAAATGTATCTTACAAAATAATATATAAATACATACATATAAAATTCATTCATATTTAAAATCTTTTTGAAAAAACAAGCAAACAAATAAATAATATATAGGTAAATATATAATAATATAATATATAAATAAAGATATATAATAAGATAGCTATATTTATATTGTTGTGTACTATAATGTATACAGATTCCCAGAGCAATTTACATAAATAAATACCTAAATAAATTTATGTGTGTGTGTGTGTGTGTGTGTTATGGCTGTCAATCAATTAATTTTTTTTATCTAATTAATTACATGATGTGTTGATTATATTATATAAATTATATTTGGCTGTGAAAATACCCCCAAAAGATTATTTAAAGCTATTTTTGTGTTAAATTAGAAAGTATTAAGTAGACATTACAAATAGAAAGCTTTAGAAATAAATATTTTACTTGATTCAACATAAAATGTATTACAATATAAACATTTAGGCTACAACGGCCTAAAATAAACTATGGAACATAAAAGAAGATAATTTGAGAAACATCTGAGTTTTTTTTTTTTTTTTCATTCATGCAATGGAAGTCATTGGTAACCAAAACGGCTATAATAGCAACAGCCTTCAAAACACCTTTTATGTTCCACAAAAGAAAGTAAGTCATTCAGGTTTGAGTAAATGATGACATACTTTGATTTTTTTGGGTGAACTATCCCTTTAATGTTTTTTCCCTTTTTTAAAATGAAATAATACTCTAAACATGAAGCTAAAACTGCCAGCAGGTGGCGGTAAATGTCTTTATGAGTCATTCATTAATTTGATTTTTTCAAAAGGCTGATTCATTCAGTAAACAGATCACTTTATGAATGGGCTTTTGAATCACTGATTCACACGATTCGTTCAAAACGCGGATTCATTCAGAAACTAAACTGCTGTGTTGCTCGGAGACCCACAACAATTCTGCTATCGCTTTACAGGTAATATTTTTGTTGGCAAAACTGAGCAAAAACAGACAATATTGTGTCTAAAATATAACACAATATTAACTTCTTATTTATTGAACTGTTGCGTAAAATCACATTTGCACTAATGCTATTTGGGACAAACCATTCGTGTAATTGCTCTCACAGCTTGTGTGATATCGCTTATCATATGATATAAATATGAGACAAAAACTCATACTCATACATTTTTTTTTAAATAAACAGGATAAAGGGTTAGTATGTGCGCAGGCGCATAGTGTTTCTTTAGTCCGATCACTAACTACATCTAGATCACCTGGCATGAATAATACAGTGTTTTTCTAGTCATTTGCATGGATCTGTGTGAACGAGGATCAATTTGATGGCATTGGTGTCAGTACACAAAAATGTTTTTGTGACTTATTGACTTTGTCCTTGTGTAATGTACAATTCTGGTAAGTATGAAGACTCGCTTGTAAGTGACTGATATAAGCAATGCACATCAAGTCACACTACAGGCTGCTCTTTCACATGCTTCCTCTAACACTTTCTTTATCAGTATAAGAAACCTCTGCGAAATCTCCTCCACGGTAAGTGCTTTGACTGTACCTCATTCTTTCTTCATATTTCTGTATGTTGTTTTGAACACATGACTTTGGCAAATGGAGATCATACCAAATAGCGTTAATGTATACAGTTAAGCTCGGAGTCAAAGACTACAGCAAGATGTTTTTTCAAAGGTATGTGCAGATAGTTTAAAATTAAGAATCAGTGCTAAGGTGACAGAAAACAAGACTATCAGTTTCACTTTCATTGACCTGGAGAAACTATATATATATTTATATTTGTACAAGAGCTAAGCATCATGGTGCAGGCTGTTCCTATAGTATTCTGGTGCTGGGTGTAAATTATGTCACATCTGTTTACATTGTGTAAATGTATGTGTGTAAATGAAGCTGGCTGAACAAACTCTGGGTTACAGGATTGGTTTCATTGGTCGCCATTTGATATTTATGAAAATTATTAAGAATTTAAACATTTACACAGCAAGAAGAGAAGTGTTAATCTCAAAAGGAAATGACTAAAAGAAAACATCTGGCTAAATCAGTGCCAGATAAAAAAAAAGTCTATAATACTGTATACACAGGTCCACAGTGACATTTTTAAAGCTTTATATTGAGTCTTATTTATGAATGCTTACTTATATTGCACATTATCTGTATATTTTCATATAATATATGAGCAATATCACACTCGTAGCCATGTGATATTGCTCTATATCAGCATAGCTGTGAGTCAGCCATAGGGAATGCTGATACAGAGCGATATCACTCAGCTAAGAGTGTGATATTGTGTTTTTACCGCAATTGGACAGCACAAGTGTGTAAATAAATAAGAAACAACCACGGAGTATCTTTAAATAACATTTTGTATGCAGAACTATTTCATTCCGCCTCAGATTCATATCTCAGTTTGACAGTTTAACAGCTGAGCCCAAGCCTCCATTACTAAATTGAAAACGTCACTTTAGAACTAATGAAGGAACGTTGAGTTGCTTCATTAAAAACTTATTGTATTACTGTAATAAAAGCTGACTGTATTATGTAGAGTATTATGAGAGAGAGATGGACTGAGCGAGTGAGATTACCTGCATCTGATCCTCATTGGTCGCCATTTGATATTTATGAAAATTATTAAGAATTTAAACATTTACACAGCAAGAAGAGAAGTGTTAATCTCAAAAGGAAATGACTAAAAGAAAACATCTGGCTAAATCAGTGCCAGATAAAAAAAAAGTCTATAATACTGTATACACAGGTCCACAGTGACATTTTTAAAGCTTTATATTGAGTCTTATTTATGAATGCTTACTTATATTGCACATTATCTGTATATTTTCATATAATATATGAGCAATATCACACTCGTAGCCATGTGATATTGTATATATGACTATATCAGCATAGCTGTGAGTCAGCCATAGGGAATGCTGATACAGAGCGATATCACTCAGCTAAGAGTGTGATATTGTGTTTTTACCGCAATTGGACAGCACAAGTGTGTAAATAAATAAGAAACAACCACGGAGTATCTTTAAATAACATTTTGTATGCAGAACTATTTCATTCCGCCTCAGATTCATATCTCAGTTTGACAGTTTAACAGCTGAGCCCAAGCCTCCATTACTAAATTGAAAACGTCACTTTAGAACTAATGAAGGAACGTTGAGTTGCTTCATTAAAAACTTATTGTATTACTGTAATAAAAGCTCACTGTATTATGTAGAATCGAGTATTATGAGAGAGATGGACTGAGTGAGTGTGACTACCTGCATCTGATACAGCATTCAGTCTTCAGCTCAATCTCATATTCACAATAATACATTAGTTTGAATGTCCGCTGAGGAAAGCGATATCTTTGTCGTACTATCCTTTCATCTGTTAAGGGTGATTTCCGATGACAGCACTGCTCAGTGCATTTGTTGGCTGCGTCTTACAAGGTTTTGTTGAAAGTGAACTTGTTTACAACCCTGTCGCAGTCTCTTTCGATATCTAATGGCGAAATAATGTAACTAATAACCATCATGAACACACACACCGTTTCCCATTCTAAATTAAATATATGCTTCATTAAAGTTGCTAGGCAATTCAGTCAAAAGTACAAAGGCAGTGCTCCGATACAGCATTTAATTTGATTTATATAACATATCCACCTTTTCCCTATGCCCCCATGATGCTTTGCTCAAATTATGATAGTAACTTCCATTTACACTAAACAATCAACAAAAGGTTCGCTCTATGAACTCATTAAAATTATCATATCATTATAGTAATATATGTCTATATTTCATAATAATTACATTTTACAGCATTCATGTGAGAACAAACCTGGAAAGAGACATGAGGATTTGGGGAGAAAAATTAAACATTCTTAGTGCATTCCAGGGAATTATTCATGGTTTATATTGTAAATCAAATTGGGAGAGCAGACCACAAATGCACAGTATGTTTTATATTTTTTCATTTACTTACAGTGGAATACAAAGGAAACATGAAAATAATTAGGAGGAAAATATCATGTCACAATAATTTCCCATTCAGTGAAAATGCAGTCTTTTTGAGTGGAACTTCAAACTTTTTGAGTGTTGACTGACAGGCAGAGTCTACTGTAAGCCTTGGCAGGTCTTCTTGGGAATGAGTACTGATTGTGAGTACTCAAGGACTCGCAATGTTGAGGCCTGGTGCCTTCAGATATTTAAAAACTTTCTGTGTAGTCTGAAGTCCAGCTACTGCTGTCAAGCTTGTCATGAAGAATCTATGCGACATGTTGGATGAAGATATTAAAGTAAGTGCCAACACATCTTTGTCATGCATTGAATTGGTCATATTACTTTTCAAAAGTAATGCCTTGTACTCAATCAAAACTCCATTTTGTTAATTCTGTTGTTTATTTTTGGTGAACTATAGACACATACTGTCATGTTGCTATCTAGATATTGTTTTTAAACCTGTTGTGTTTTTTAAATGATATGGAATAAATTAAAAGTAAACAAAATCAGCAGCTGACCCCTTACGCAAAGAAAATATATTTCCTAATATATGAATGATCAATATATTAAACGCCATAATGGTATATCAGAAATTATACAGAATAATATATTGTGTAAAAATATTACAATATATTGAATAATACATAAGGAATTGTCGCTTTTCATATATTGAAAAATATAAGCACTAGTTTCCAATATATGGAAATGTATTATGTAATATATCGCATTATATTTTACAGTATATTCCCATATAGTTTTGGTCTGTAAGGGACCGGTCATGAAATGTAAATCTTTGTTTTTGTTTCAGTATACAGGTATGACATCACTTGTGATAATAAGTGGTCAGAGTCTAATTAACACAAAAATAAGATAATTGGACCCTTGGTGATGTCAACTGTGCCTCATGGTCCAATCTAATCTTAAGCCTGTTCCCCTTGAGTGCTACTTAATGTGTTTACTGGCTACTTAATGTGACTCTTGAGATGGGTCTAGCCAAACAAAGTCCAGTAATGAGTGATGAATTTCTAAGAGTTCCCTAACTACTGTCATAAGGGGGCAAAGATACACAAGGTTTATCACCATGACTCCTAATTGTCAGTCAAAACGTAACAAAATAAGCAAATGCATAAAAAAGTGGCATGAAGATTTTCAGCAAGTTTTTTTTTTTTTGTACAAAATGTGCAAATCAATATGTGTAGTCATTCTAACTACATATTTGCTATCAACATAGAAAGGGCCCACATTGACCTACTAACCATACAAACTCTGATCCCTTGGTAACATGCTTTTTTCATGCTATTGCTACACCATTACACAATTAAATGAATCTCTTTTTCAAAGTATATGTTGCATATTTGACAATTTGTACATGTTTCTCATAAAAAAAATCAGAGATTAGAACACATCACTGAAGTCGTGATAGACTTGCTCTTGCCTATATTTTACCTAATATGATTTTTAGCTTTTTATTCAACTTGGGTGGGATATCCGTAGATGGTTGTTTGATACAAATGTTTTGCCTTCACTTTGTTGGAGCATTTCAAACTACTTTGCTTTTGTGGATGGCACTGGATCGTTACTTTGCCATATGCAGACCTCTTTACTATCATAAATACATGGAAATCCCTAACTTTGTAAAGTCCGTTGTTGTGCCAGTAATAAGAAATGGACTACTAATTGTCACAATGGTTTCTCTGGCTGGAAAACTGACATTTTGTGTAACAAATGTCATTGATCACTGTTTTTGTGAGCACATGGCATTGGTTCAGTTAGCATGTGGAGATATAACTATTAATAACATTGTAGGACTTTCAACTGCTTTCCTGATACCAACTGCTGATTGTATTCTTATTGCTGCTTCATATGTTGTGATTTTTGCCTCTGTGTTTAGATCTGGTAAGGCCCAAATGAAGGCCATAAACACCTGCATTACTTACTTAATTGTGATATCAGGTAGTTTGATTTTTGCTCTGATTGCATTCATGTCATACAGAATAAGAAACTATTTTTCTTCTAGTAGTCATGTATTTGTAAGCACAATGTACTTACATTTTCCAAGTTGTTTCAACCCAATTGTTTATGGAGTGAGAACAAAAGAAATGACAAAAGTTTCTTCAGTTTAGTGATACAAAGGTATTTCCATTGTACGATATCTAGTAAAAAACAACATGATAATACACTGAAATTCATTTTGATATAAGAAATGTCCACAAATTACAAACACACTTCTTGTTTGTTTTTTGTTTTTTTGGCTAAACTAGCAGTTGGATGGAACAATGAGGGTATTATCATTAAAGGAATAGTTTTAAAAAAAATAAAATTTGCTGAAAATGTACTCATCCCTGGGCTATTCAAGATCTAGGTGAGTTTGTTTCTTTATTAGAACAGATTTAGCATTACATTACATGCTCACCAATGGATCCTCTGCAATGAATGGGTGCCATCAGAATGAGAGTTCAAACAGCTAACCAAATCATCTACATCTTGGATGGCCTGAGGGTGAGTAAACCTTCATTTTGGGTGGAACAAATATCATTTTATTAATAAAAATATAATAATAAAAGGATGTAAATCGTTATTGCTTCAGGCATAACTGCATCAGTTGTATTTGTGGTACTCCATTACTAACCTAACACTGTAAACACACAGTACTCTCTTTAAACTGAAGTGCAAGGAATTTTTAAATGTTTCTTCTGCCTATCCAAATCGACACATTTTACAAAACACTATCTACACACACATATATATATATATATATATATATATATATATATATATGAGGGTATACATTTGTTGTTGTGAATATGACTGAAATAAGGCAGATTTTGAAGATCTGAACAGTCTTCCCAGATAGCAAAATTCCTGAGACCCAGATCAGGCCCACACCTGACACTTTCATCTGGATCACATACCGCGTGGAATGATGGCAATTGGGCGGTCCGCTCCTGTTTGCCAGATTTGGGCCACAAACATACTTGGCAATAAAGCTCTTTCTGATTCTTCTGATTCTGATTTTTGTGCTCCGGCCCACATACTGCGTGAAATAATGGCATTTGGGCAGTCCGGTTCTGTTTGCCAGATTTGGGCCTCAAGTAAGCCTTAGCATTGCTGCATGTAAGCCAACCAAATAAACCAAAACTACTCCTAATGTGGGCCACAGTTGATTTTTATTCTAATCCTGGTCTTCCCCACATTCCTTAAGTGGCCCACATGCTGCATGGAATGGTGGCATTTTGGCAGTGGTCCACAAGTAGGCCACTGCACAGCCACATTTTAGCAAATAATGAACCAATTAAACCATAAATATACATTATCTGGGCCACACTAAGCCTTAAGTGAGTTATGCATCAACAGTACTTAACATAATGTAAAGATACATTTTAAAATGTCCTCCCTAAGAGAAATTTTAAAATGTCCTCCATAAATGTTGAAATAAGTTCCAGAAATGTGTCCTACTTGATAAAAACATTCCCACCCAAGTTTTGCACAAGCAGCAATTAAAATGTCACAGATAAATATTCAAAGACACATTCCAATACTTTAAAAACTGTTCTTCACAAGTTTGAACTTAAATGCTTCTCACTCAGACTCTACCTACACAGTAAGTCTGTGAGTGTCATAGCTACATAGTTAAAGAGTGCACGACGAAGATAACAAGTTATATAGCATAAAGCTTTAATCCAACAAGGGTAAATCCAAACACAATGTAGTACAGCAACATTTAAGACATAAGACCAGGCAAACTCAAAGTGAACATACAGGAACTTAAGTACTCAGACCAAACAAGGATAATTAACTAGGCACACCTGAACAGAATAATACAATCAACACAACAAGGGAAATGGTGAAAAAGGAAAACCAAGATTCAAATTAACAGAAACCGTAACAGTAATGCCGAGTTCACACTGCACGATTTTAGCTCGATTTTTCACTCACCGACAGGTTTTGCGAAATCGCCAACAAATGCCCGAAATTGGAGGCAAATCGGTGCTCGTTCACACGAGTGACAATCACGCAGTGTAAATGACCCAGATAGTCACGCAGTGTGAAAACAACGGCGATCCGACGAGTTTGCAAATCATGCAGTGTGAACTCGGCATAAGTGACATATAAGGAACACACAGGTTCAGTCATGTGACAATCTGTGCATTTTTGTTGCCATGGCAACATTTCCAAAATGGTGGCCTGTCTGGTTATCACATGTTGCAGTGTCAGCAATTTTTAAAAATGCTTGTTTTTGTTACTAAAGGTATGTTTCAACCCATGCAACAATTCTAATGTTTTAATAACGTATCCTAGATTACACTTAACCTGATTTTAATACATTTCTTGAACAAATTGATATAAAACAAGTTAGGAAAATATTGTGGTGACATATATGTCACATCGGGCTGTTAACCTTAAAACAGTAGGTGGAATTGTGATGTGACGTATTTATCACATTAAGAAAAATGTTAATGAGCTGCTCAATTAATTTACCTGATTCAATTATTTTAGTGTTATATATTTACTGCTGCTCATTTCAAATCATATTTTAACAAATGTAAACATAAAAATAATGTCAAATTAATTACATTGATAATTAAATGTATTTTGAAACTATTTTGCATACCTGTAACTAAAACAAGATGTTTATATCATATGTTGGTCCTATTTTAAGGTTATTTTATCTTTTTTGTAGTGAGAATAACAAACAATGAATAATGAATAGAGGCGATAACACATAACTGATCTGGTGATGCGATGAATGAACTAACTCATCTGTTATGCATTGAAGAGATAACACATAACATGTATATTGCATTGCAGTAACTTAGTCCGTTGTGCAGTGAAGAGAAAACACATGATAACACTGCATTGCATACAACTAACTCTGAACTGAAGAGAAAGACATTGAAGAGAAAAAAGTCATATATGCTGTTGCATAGCAAGAGAAAACACATGATAACACTGCATTGCATACAACTAACTCTGAACTGAAGAGAAAGACATTGAAGAGAAAAAAGTCATATATGCTGTTGCATAGCAATAAATGCTAAGAACTAACTATTCAGTGTTTTGCATACAATAATTAACTTATTGCATTGTGCATAGAAGAAATTAAAGTGATGAAGGTGATAACAATGGTTTGATCAGAGTGATCTTTTTTTTTCACTGAGCATTGTATTGTTTGTTTGTTTACAGTTTTATTGCACAATATACACATTTTTGCAATGTTTAACCTCCAGTGTGAGGTAGTTATTTATTTCATATATGTTCATATATTTATTTCAATATGTTACAAAAGAGTTGTTGCAAAATGTAATGGTCACAGTTATGTGGTTTTGAAATATGTTGTGGCAAAGCAAATAAAATGCAAAACTGTATTACTTCTAAAAAAGGTTTTTGTTTTATCTTCCCAGAAAAGTAATAATTTTGATATATGTTGTGGAAAAACAAATAAACAGAAAAAAAAATATTTAGCAAAACAACTGACAAAATATATTTTTTTCAACTGAGAAATAAATGCCCAAAGTGACATATATGTAACATTAAAAATGTATCATAAACGCCCAATGTCACATATATGTCACATTACAGATCTTTCACAAGGAGATGTTGTATTTCAAAAACAACTGCAGAAACATGTTATAAGTGGTCCATTTGGTCTGTGACTCACATCCAGATAACCCTGCATCAGTTAACTGTGTTGCATCCTACTAAAATTAGCCAAATTCTATTAGGCCATATTTACAATTTCAAGCTTCCATTTCAATTAGCCAGTGTCAAGTGTTACATCCAAGAAGTGGTCTCACTTGTCAAGTGTTACAATCAGAAGTGGTCCTCATCTGTTTTATAATATAAAAAAAAGCGTGAGAAAGTGACGTGACATGTGGCCAAGTATGGTGACCCATACTAGGAATTAGTGCTCTGCATTTATCCCATCCTAAGTGCACACACACAGCAGTGAACACACAGGATAACTGGGCCACATTTGTGGCATCATATGCGTGCCACTTTAGAATCACAGCCACATTAGCCAGTGTTTACTATGCCGTATCTTTGCCAAAACTGGCCCAATTACGCTTTAGGATAACTGGGCCACATTTGTGGCATCATATGTGGGCCACTTTAGACTCACAGCCACATTAGCCAGTGCTTACTGTGCCATATCTTTGCCAAAACTAACCCAGATATGCTTTAGGATAACTGGGCCACATTTGTGGCATCATATGTGGGCCACTTTAGACTCACAGCCACATTAGCCAGTGCTTACTGTGCCATATCTTTGCCAAAACTAACCCAGATATGCTTTAGGATAACTGGGCCACATTTGTGGCATCATATGTGTGCCATTTTAGAATCACAGCCACATTAGCCAGTGTTTACTATGCCATATCTTTGCCAAAACTGGCCCAGATATGTTTTAGGATAACTGGGCCACATTGGTATCATTATATGCGGTCCACCTTAGGCTCACAGCCACATTAGCCAGTGCTTACTGTGCCATATCTTTGCCACAACTGGCCCAGATACGCTTTAGGATAACTGGGCCACATTGGTATCATTATATGCGGTCCACCTTAGGCTCACAGCCACATTAGCCAATGCTCACTGTGCCATATCTTTGCCAAAACATTTGCTGAAACATATGTGGACCACATTTGGTTTACACCCTGATTGGCTTTTGTCGATAATGCCACATTTTTGCCAAAGGTGGCCCACATTTGGTTGGCACTATTTGGGCCATAATCACTGTTTACCACATGGGCCACTTTAGGGTCACATTCAGATTACACATTGCCGTCAACACCACAACTTTTTATCTACAGAGGCCCACATGTGATTTGATACATTTGGGTCATTTTTGCTGTTTTACATATGGGCCACTTCAGGCTTACATCCATTTTGTCCGGGCCATAAGAAGGCCAGCAGTGCCATATTATTGCCTTAAGTGGCCCACATCCGCATGCTATCTGGGTTGTCAACAGCTAAATCCATTATCCTTGCTTGCCTCACCATTGCTCCTGTTATTTAATGGGTTTCTAGCATTTCTATTGTCTGACTCAACCAGACAATGGAGGACAGAATTTGTGTCTCTAACCTTTGCCAACAAGACTGTTTGCACTATAAAACATAGTCTCGAGAGTTGTTTGAGGTCAGAAGATGTTCAGTATACTGTACAGCAGTGGTGCCCAACCCTGTTCCTGGAGATCTACCGACCTGCAGAGTTCAGTTCCAACCCTGCTTCAGCACATCTGCCTGTATTTATCAAGTGCTCCTGAAGATCTTAATTAGCTGGTTAAGCCGTGCTTGATCAGGGTTGGAGCTGAACTTTGCAGGAAGGTAGATCTACAGGAACAGGGTTGGGCACCACTGCTGTACAGTATTGTTCCTATTGATTAGAAATAAGAAAATTTAAATAATGGGGAAATGTAATGAACTGTTTTGTTATAGAACAACACTTTTTTATATGACGTGCCTTGACCATTTAAATTTGAATAAAGGTCAGGTGAAAGTTTTTTTTTTTTACCAAAATTTAGATTGCATAACTTAAACAAAAGGCAAAAAAAAAATGTATACTAATTAAATATATGCAATCTATATGTTGCTTTATAAAAATATATCAGAGTGCAAATTTTGGGCTTGTATTGTGACCTCCAGCAGGAAGAAGTTACTCTGTGGGAATAGTGCACAGGCTCATGGGAACACAACGTGGAGTATATAGAGACAACAATTCATGTCAAGTTTTCATTCCACTCTAACTTGTAAGACAAAGCATTATGATAGAAAAACAAAGTACAGTAAAATAAGTTGTATAGATTTCTATCCATCAACAAATTGGGAGAGCATTGATTATTGTATGTCTCTTCACATCAGCTTCACATCACCGTTTAACAAAGAGGCCATTTAAAGAGGGATTATTTATCTAATACTGTCAAATGCATTGTACTGTAGTAAAGCTTACTGTATTGGATTGATCAGCATGAAGAATCTTTCTGCTCAAACTATTTTATTCACAGACTTCATATTGAATGGTTTCTACAGCCTAGGAGAATGGAGGCCTTTTTTATTTATCCCCTTCTTTATTTCTCCCCTTCTCTCTGAAGTTTTTTCTTTCTGATGACATTCTGCTTCCGGCTTCGCTACTGTTCGGATGCTCTTGCTTACTGCTCCGCGCTTTGCTCCCCGTTTATGTACTTTTCTCCGATTTTTCTAAGATTTTAACTTCAGCAGATCAGCACAGTGCTCAAACAACAGAGGTGGAAAGTAACGAATTACATTTACTCGCGTTACTGTAATTGAGTAGCTTTTTTTGTGAACTTCGACTTTTTAAAGTAATTTTTAAAATCTGTAATTTTACTTTTACTTAAGTATATTTTGTTTGAAGTATTGTACTTTGCTACATTTTAAAGCACATTAATTACTGAGTATTAAAAAAAATCGCTCCCTGGAAACTACTGCAGTAGACAAGACAGGCTATAGTGGTACAGACCCAGCTGAAAACTAAACGTCTTATTCTGCTGAAGTTGAACTCGAAGGAAATGAAGTGAACCCCTGGCCATATTTATGCTCTATTATGCAGTGTAAACTGTGTTTGCCTAGGGAAACCAAACTAGCAGCTTATAAAATCTCGACATCAACCCTTCGCAAGCATGTAGAGAGGTAAGTTAAATACTTGCATCATTGCATTGGTGGTTAAAATTAAGCTTTGACAGTTTAGCAAGAGGTTTTGCACAAATTAGCCAAAAAGACAGTGGTGCAGGGTGTGCGATATATATCGTCTGCAATAATATCGTAATTGTTGTGTTTTAACGATGTGTGATTTGACATTATCAGTATTTTGCCAAAAACCAAACAAAACACTCCTACAGAGTACCGTGAAGTCTAGTAGATTAGACTAGTGCATGCATTCAATAAACAAGAAGTTAATTAAGAGACTTGCTTTTTAGACACCATATTGTCTGTTTTTGCTTTATTTCGACAACAAAAATAATTCCAAATACAGCCACCACAGCACAGTTTTGCATCTCTGAGCAATGACGGTGTTTTGTTCCTGAATGAATCAACCGTTTAAATGATTCGGTTCAATCGCAATGACGTCACTTAACAGTGACTTGCTGATACCTACTGGCGATTTTAAGTTCATATTTAAAGTATCTTTTGATTTATTTATTTTTTTCATCATTTCAAACGAGTATTCAACATTTTATGTCTTATATATCAAAACATTATTTCTGCATTTGTAACTGCAGGTTAAAGCATTCATGCCTTGCATTAAACAGTGTGTATATGCATCTAAATGCCACTTCAGATGCAGCTTCTGTGTTTCCTCTGCATTGCATGAATTTTGTTGATAATGATTTTATTTGTTGGTAACAGCCCCAAATAACTTATTATTGTAATTGACTATATTGAAGACATTATTGAGAAAAAAAAATGGCTTTACAAAGGTAAAAATGCCCATAAAGGGTAAAAATCATTTTAAACTTGCTGGAAAAGATTAATTTTTGTCACTGCTGTGAACTGACCACCACACAGAGTCAGCTGTCCATGACACTCCTAAAGCGCAACACACTCAGCAAAATATCGTCTGATTATCAATCATTATCGATAAAATCCCAGAAAATATAGAGATATAATTTTTTGTCAACATCGCACACCCCTAGGCTAGATATTTAATTCTTCTTTGCTTAGTGATTGTTTGGTACACCTAATTCACTGATCATCGTAAAATAATCTTATCTTAAAATCAGGTTTTCTCAACGATAAAGAGGACAAGACAAAAAAAATAAAAAATATGCATCATATGTATATAAAGTTTTATTTTATTTATTTATTTTTTTTGTGAAGGGGGTTCTTATATATCAAAACATTATTTCTGCATTTGTAACTGCAGGTTAAACGCATTCATGTCCTACATTAAACAGTGTGTAAATACATCTAAATGCCACTTCCGATGAAGCTTTTCGAAGCTTTCGATGAAGTGTTTCCTCTGCATTGACAAGATGAATTTTGTTGATACTGATTTAATTTGCCTGGTAACAGCCCAAATGTCTTATTATTCTAAATGACTGATGATTCCTTTAATTAAAAACAACTAGTTTGAGATTTATAGGCCTATCCCAGGGGTGTAAAGAGTTTAGGTCCAACCCTGCTCCAACACACATAGCATGTAGTTTTCAAATAAGCCTAAATGATTAGATTAGCTGGATCAGATGTGTTTAATAAGAGTTATATCTAAACTGTGCAGGGCTGTGGCCCTCCAGGAACTGAGTTTGACACCCTTGGCCTCTCCCATTTTTTCCTCCCTCCCACTGTTAAACTGTAAGTAATTTTAAGTAGAGTAAACTTAAATGAGCTACTTTTTACTTTTACTTGAGTAGATTTTTAGACTGGTACTTTTACTTGTACTTAAGTCAAATTTCATTAATGTAATGGTACTTTTACTCGAGTAGAATATTTTCGTACTCTTTCCACCTCTGATTATTATGTGCAAACAGTGAGAAACTCTGTATTTGTGCAGTGTGCGCATGTCAAAAAAAAAAATCAATTCCGATTTGAAGTTTGTGACATAAATGCGCACATCAACCCGATCACTTTATTTAGCATGTAAACATGTTATGTATGTAAACACTACATTAAGATTCATCAATCAGAATTAATTCAGTCCGACTGAAACAAAAATTGTGCATGCAGCCTCTTCCAACAGTTAAGACCTTAGCCCAGACCCCAACTTCAACTTTGACTGCCAGTCAAACTACAAGCTGTTCATCATTTAATGATTTATATTATCATTTGTTTATCATTTTAAATTACATTTACTGTATTTAGTTGATAATTTTAAGCCACACACTGTAGAAGTATTGATTTTGTTCTGTAGTTTGGAATAAGCAAACACATTGCGCTCATACTGTAAATCAATTTCACTCTGATTGTTTCACTATAATCATCACAATGAAATGAAAAATATTGTCTCAGAGATTCATATTTATGCATTTGAGAGATGCTTTTATCCAATGCAACATTGCATTCAAGGTACACATCGTTTCATACAGTTCTTGCTTTCCCTGGGAATCATGCCCATGACCTTGGTGTTGCTGCAGTGCCATACTTTACTGTTCGGGCTACAGAAGGGCTTCATTTGAACTGATACAAATTTAAAACAATGACACAATTAGACACAACTGAGATTTCTTCAAGGACTGTAGTGTAGTGCATTATATTAACTGTTTGATCCACTGACGTTGCAAGTGTCCAAATACTTAGTCTTCATTTGAACTGTATGTTGTACATATATTTGTATCATTTGATGTTACATTAAATGTAAATACATAGAATATAAAGAAGAAACAAAGACTTTGATATAGAGCATTAGATATTTAATATATTGTAATTTTGTCTTACATTGAATCATTAATACCATTTCTTGACACATCTTGCCTTATGCAGTAATCAAGTTTATTTTATAATTGTGGTTTATCCAGCACATGGGAATTATATTATATCAGTTCACTTAACGATTTTAATTTAATTTTTCTTTCTTTCTTTTCTTTTCTTTCTTTCTTTCCTTTTTTTTTTACAAAATGTTTCATTCACAAAACATACACATTTTTGACGTTTCATGCAGTAAATCAAGGCCTCATTCATACAGAAAGCACAATAAACTTTGCTATGTATAAATGGCTACATTTCCAATTGAGTGTAATTTCGTTTTAGTGACTCCTCAGTTCAGAGAATTACTGAATGAGTCTAGAGGAGTTTGGACATGAAATTAATAGTTTGCCCAAAAATGTAAACTGTCATCATTTATTCACTGTTCTAAACCTGCATGACTTTATTTCTTTCATGGAACACAAGAAAAATGTAAGGAATGTGCTGGTTGTTTTTTCAATGCAATTACAATGGGGACTAGAGCTTTCAAGCTTCAAAAAGAACCAAATGGAGAGTATCACAGAAGCGTTCCATGTGAGTCTGTGTGCTGGTCTTTTTGATTTTTTGATCTTTATTTATATAGCACTTTATACAATACATATTGTGTCAAAGCAGCTTTACAGTGTTAAACGGGAAAATAGTGTTTCAATAATACAAACAAAATTCAATTCTGCTGTAAAGCAGCTCTAAAAAGAGCACAGTAGTAAACAGTTGAGCTAGAACTGTTCAGAGAAACAGTTCAGTTGATTCTCCACTTCTCAGTTCAACAAGTTGTTCTTTTGAGTCTGATCTATACAATGAATCGACTGATCCGGTTCACAAGACCGAATAATTAATTATTAAATAATTCATTCAAAAAACTGATCCAGTTTCAGAGTGCTGGAAAGATTATTCACGATAACAACTTAAATGTTGAGTTCTTCCTCACACAAACCTATTAATACAGAACAATTCATACAATATGCACATGGCACAAGGTGATGATTTGATTTGACAAGGGATGATTTTTCATGATACTTTGGAGCTTTTAAATTAATTGTGATAGCACGGGAAAAATATACCAGAACATTCTTCAAAAGTTATTTTCGGTTCCACAGAAGAGACAGATTTAAGCATACTTTATTCAGAATAGAGATTGTAACTGGAACGTTTGTAGCTCATGACTATTCATAGGTGCTCTGTTTGAGAAGCTTCACTTATGTAAAAATATCATATAGTAATATATTACAGATATATGTGACCCTGGAACACAAAACCAGTCATAAGGGTCAATTTTTTAAAATTGAGATTTAGACATCATCTGAAAGCTGAATAAATAAGATTTCCATTGATGTATGGTTTGTTAGGATCGGGCAATATTTGGCCGAGATACAACTATTTGAAAATCTGGAATCTGAGGGTGCAAAAAAATCTAAATATTGAGAAAAATCACCTTTAAAGTTGTCCAAATTAAGTTCTTAGCAATGCATATTACTAATCAAAAATTAAGTTTTAATATATTTACAGTAGGAAATTTACCAAATATTTTAATGGAGCATGATCTTTACTTAATATCCTAATGATTTTTGGCATAAAAGAAAAATCTATAATTTTGACCCATACAATGTATTTTTGGCTATTGCTACAAATATACCCCAGCGACTTAAGACTGCTTTTGTGGTCGAGGGGGCGTATTACAGAAAGATCCTAACTTTAAAATCTTATCTTATCTGTTTGGTAACCATGGTAATTTCAGTTAGGACCACATTTAGGACAAAAGCTATTACAGAACAGCGTTTCCTAAGTGTGTTATCTTATCTTAACTACAGATAGGAAGGGGGTATTACAGAAACCTCCTAACTTGACAAAAAAATA
>NW_015552675.1:259522-267581 GCF_001515605.1 Sinocyclocheilus anshuiensis
TTATCTTATCTGTTTGGTAACCATGGTAATTTCAGTTAGGACCACATTTAGGACAGATAGCTGAAATAAAAATTGTCACTGTCCAACAATGGTATTACATTTATTAATAAATGAAAATGAAGAACGGAGATGTTTAATGGTAGAAAAACTCTTGGAGGACCCTGAAAATGTGTTACATTTTGATGACAAAACACTTATAAGATGAACACGAGACTTATGAAGATGAACGCGAGCAGAGCAGCATGTGTGCAGCGAGCCGGATAACGAACGTACACACCCACTGCTGGAGCAGTTCTCGTTCTCGACTTTATTACTGACTTTATATATTTGAATGTGAATTTTCATCCCGGCCCGGGACAATAGACTTGATATCATTACGTGATTGCGAATGACGTCATTACGTTAGGGCAAAAAATTTTTTTGAACCGGTTCATTGAAACGAACTGTCCGAAAGAACCGGTTCGCGGAAAAGAACCACACTTCCCATCACTAGTGACTTACACACCGTGTCTACACCGGACGCGAGTGGCGCGGCGCGGCATGACAAAATACTATAGAACTCATTATAATCAGTGATCAGTGTAGACAGACATTAGCTGTTGCGGCGCGGCGCGACATGACAACTGTCGCGTCTGGTGTAGACACGGTGTTACAGTTTTTTGCAAAACGTGATTTTCAAATTGAAGTAGCTTCTATTATTTTGTTTACCTCATCAGCAGCTCGCGCAGTGTTGGTTGCTTGGTAACAGACCTGAGAGTGGATTGTCGAGCTTGATAATGCAATGTAAGATTTCCTAACTAGAGATAAGATACGATTTGGTAAAATAGGATAAGAATCCTAAATCAAGTTAAGATTTGCTTCTGTAATACGAATTTCTGAAAAATCCTAATCTAACATATCACATCTTAAATTAAGACCTAAGATAAGAAATTTTCTGTAATACGCCCCCAGGGCATACCTGTCAACATTTGGGTCCCAAAATACGGGAGACCGGGGTGGGGGGCTGGTGCTTGGGGTTTATATATTATATATTAATAATATATAAATATATTATTTATATAATAATAAATGATATTATTATATAATATATAATAATATTATTATTATATTAATTTAAACAATTATTATCAAACAATTATTTAAACTGCGTGTATATCAAACTGCGTGTTTTCTGCGCTTCTCCTCCCGTCCCATTTCTACCAGTGATCCTTTCCTTCCCGAGGTAGTCATCACTGTTGTAGGTTGCCAAGTTGAACAAATGGGTTGAAATTTGTGTGTCGATTTTGTGAGAAGGATGCGTTTCATACAAGATCTGGCAACTGGACAACCTTGGAATTTGTTGACGTGATTATTCATATAATGACGTTTGGGCCATACAAATTACAGGAGTTTTACCGTAGGCGAATGTAGCAAACATATAAAATACGCCCAGTGGGATTTTTTTATAGAAAGATTAAAAATTCGTGAAAATATTTAAACGGGATGATAGCGGGATAGAATGGTAAAATACGGGAGAATCCCGGGAAAAACAGGAGGGTTGACAGGTATGCCCCAGGGTCACATATAGGCATTGTTTATAATTAAATGATTTCATAGAAACCCACTTTTAGAAATAACTGAAGACTTTTAAGAGAAAAAAAAAATGTCATGCATGGTTGTTGCATTGTGTCATGTAGTCTTTTTATCAGTAGTGAATCCATAACTTTTATTAGGTAAGATAGCTTTTAGATTAAATGTTTTTATCGGAAAAAAAAAAAAAACTTGCACTCTGCACGACTGATTCAAAAGCTCTCAGTTGAGACATTAGACATTATAAAGATGATTCAATTTGGCAACTTTTATAATAAAAATACTGAATCCAGTTCCATTTACAGTAATTAAAACATTAATTTCCATACATTAAATATGGTTCAAACCTAAATCACGGCCCTTAAAATCTTCCTCAGTTCTAACCAAAGGAAGAATCTATAAAACAAAGCAACAACAAAGGCATGCTACCACTGACGTTTGATTTAGCTAAGATGAGAAGCCATTGCCTCAACCCTCAAATACCCGAGGCACTCAGTGGCCGGCCTATCAACTAAAACCTCACCTTCTAATCTCTTCGACGACAAGGTCACATTTTCTACACTTAAGTTTTACTGTACACCCTTGCAGGATGGAAGAGACAAATGTGAACAAAAACACAACAACTGCACCACTGTGAGTGTGTTAAAGGGTGTCCCATTTTTCCAGGTTATCTCAAAAGGGTCTCTTGTATCGTCACAACACAGGAAACTCTTATCTGCAATCTATCTGTCATTCAGTTTGGGCGAATCGGCACCCTCCTCATCTTCGTCTTTGTCATCTTTTGCCCCGGTCAGTCGTTGTCGGGCAAAGTCCTCGAAGATGATGTCATCGTCACTAGGGACAAACAATTATAGAAGCATTCATCAGTTGTTGCGTTTCCCTGAACGCATTTTTGTGTTGTGCATTACAAGCTGTTATTTTTTCTTATAGACAAGAAGTTGACAAAGTACAGACAGATAAGCAGTGAGCAATCATTATTGTTTTTGACATTTCATATATATATATTTTTTTCCCTCTTCAATTAGCTTTGGCAAAAAATTAGTGCTGGGCAAGGATTAATCGCGATTAATCGCATCCAAAATAAAAGTTTTTGTTTATATAATATATGCGTGTATACTGTGTATATTTATTATGTATGTATAAAGTGAAAATATTTACATATATTTACGTGTATATATTTATATTCATATAATTTATTTTATATAAATATATTTATTATATAAACATAACATATTTTTCTTAAATATATACATGCATGTGTGTGTATTTATATACATAATAAATATACACAGTACACACACATATATACACAAAAACTTTTATTCTGAAAGCGATTAATCGCGATTAATCGTTGCCCAGCACTAGTAAAAATCAAACAAAGAGATTTTTTTTGTAAAGAACTGGAATCACTTAGTGGCATAGAATCTGAACCAGAATCAGGACCGTTTCTTGCGATTCCTCTCCCTCAGTTAGATTAGGTTTCACTACAAATTGAATTCAGCATTATTATTCCAGTCTTCAATGTCACATGATCCTTCACAAATCATTCTAATGCCGATTCGGTGCCCAAGAAACATTTCTTATCCTTATCAATGCTCCATTGTACATTGTTACACTTGCAAAACACTTTCTGAAAGATCATGTGACACTAAACATGGGTAATGCAGCAGAAAATTCTGCTTTGCATCACATGTATAAATGACACTATACAGAATTCAATCAGAAAACAGCTATTTTAAACTGTAATAATATTTTATAAATAAATAATTTTATGATAATAAAAATCATTCCAAACTTATGACAGGTAGTGTACATGAATGACAGAATTGTTGAATAAACCAACAAACACAGAAGAATTACATGTAACTATATATAACCACAAGACTCAGAGCAGTTTAGTAGGTTAAAGTCCAATTACACCATGGAAAAGACTTTCACTTACTTTGTGTCAAATTCAATGAGGTTGGTGTCAATGGGGGCATCATTTTCTGGAGCTAAAACAAGAAGGTTGCAGAG
This sequence comes from Sinocyclocheilus anshuiensis, assembly GCF_001515605.1. NCBI lineage: Eukaryota > Metazoa > Chordata > Actinopteri > Cypriniformes > Cyprinidae > Sinocyclocheilus > Sinocyclocheilus anshuiensis. The sequence continues at coordinate 263,108 of NW_015552675.1, forward strand.
AGAATATTGATTGGCACTCTGTATGTAATTAGGTAATTGGCATAATATATATATATATATATATATATTAGTATAGTATTTCAGTCTGGCGAGTAAACAAAAAAATATACTAGCCAATGGCGATTCAATTGCCACGGTGTCCGTTGAGGGTTGACTGTATAAAAACAGTTCGTGCTGCACTGTATTTGTTTTGTCCTATCGTATCTATCATATGTTGTTGCCTTGCTGTAACTGATATCATGTTAAAAATAAACCCTACTTTTAAACTAGTTCACCAGAGAAAAAGCAGATAAAAAGGCTATCTGTAACATACCATCTCTGTAGATCGATTCCTCCAATGGTTTGGGATGCATTAATGTAAAGGGTAGCTCAACGGCAACATCACTGGAGAGGGAAACACAAATCATGGGAGTAAGGCATCCAAGAGGCATGATAACCAAATAAGCCCTGGCCATTTAGGATACGCTGCACCCAAACCTCAATCCCACCACTCATGAGTGGCTAACAGAGTGCTGGAACCACTGGCCTATAAGCATCAGCACAAATGGTCCAGTAATTGATGGCATCTTCTCAAGTGTCTGAGTCTGTCTGTGCTTCCAGCCAAAGGCTTGGCTACTTATAGGAATCTCTAATGTGCACAGTTGGCTGGAGTCAGCTGTGTAAGACAGACTCTTCAGTATACGGTCAGTCCTAGTCAGTGAAATTCACTATGGAGCAGCTTTAATCCGGGTTCTAGGGGAGAGAGAGCGAGAGAGCGATAGATAGATAGATAGATATATTATATAAACTACATGTCATGCACACCAGAATGAATCAGAAAGCTCATTTGTGTCCACATTTGTGGCTGGTACCTGTCTCATTACATAAACAAATATGTTTAAAATTTCTAACATTACCAAACGTATAATTAGTTATATTGAATTACATTTTTTATTTCATTTATTATACATGGGAAGTCAACAACATAACACTGTTGAAACATTGAAATATTTGTGTATAATAAAACTCTTTCATTACAATGAAAACAAAGATAAACCTATAATCTTTTCTTTTAAGAAAAAACTGAATTGTTAATACATTTGTGCAGGTTTTTTGGGTCATGCATTCTAAAAATTCCCTTTTTAACCAGTTATAATGATAACTACATTTTTGTGAATGGTCCTTGCCCTTGCTAAACTCACCGCTACAAAGTCAGGGAGTTGTGAATATTCCTAGCATGTTGCTATGCAGTTGCTAGGGTTTTTGTCAAATGTATAGTCCACCATACATAAAGTTAAATTACTGAGAAAAGTGATACCACAACTCTCCTCAACAAGTTGCACAATTTTAGATTTCATGTCTATATCACAAATGCCAACACATTCTCACTTCCAACTCGTCATATTGACACTTGTTCAGTAACCATTTTAACGCACAGGATTAGCGTTAATTTTTCAATGTGCGGGGTAAACTTTTGTCGTCAATATGCAGATGCAAAGGGCATGAGAATTCTATCATGATGACATTGTATATTGGCTTATAATTGTTGGGGTATGATTTTCAATTTAAACAGCCACAGCAATTTTATTTACATTGTATTACACTATTTAGACATTTATGAGCACGCAACCCCTAAACCTAAACACTTGTCAATCTAAAATACAAGATATAACAGGCAGACACAACTACAGTCACAATTATTCCAAGTCTTCCAAGGCTAAATGATTTATGATAACAGAGGCAATCATCATCTCCATCATCCGCCATACAGCACAAAATTGCTATCAGAAAAAAACGTTACATCAGCTTTGGTTGTGAAATACCATTGGCTCTTTGTGTGTCTCGTGACTAATTGCGTCATGCTAAAGTCCGGATGTTAACGGAGCGGGATCACTTTTAGTGATTAAAACCTTATGTTTAATTTTGTTCTTCACAAAAGATTTTGTATGGCTTCAGAAGACTTAGGACCAGATGTAATAACAGCTTGCGCCAGCGCAAACCGTCTTTTAGCGTTAAAATAGTACTGTCAGGATTTACTAAAGACGCGCAGTGATGAATTAGCGCTGAAAAGGCGTGGACACAGTTATGTTTGCCTGACACCTTCTTGAATATGCATTTGTAGAAGTTTCCCCTTTCAAACGCATGGGAGGAGAGTATTAAAATATATAACACAACGTGATTTACTAGCGTTTGCGCTAGTCAAATTACTGGTATCTGCGCCATTATTTAATGCCCAAAATTATGTTTGCGCCTGACCTTATTGAATATGCATTTGTAGGAGTTTCACTTTCAGACGCAAATTTTATGGGAGGAGAGTATTCAAATGATTCACACAACGCGATATACTAACGTTTGTGATCGTCAAATTACTGCTATCTGTGCCATTATTTAACGCCCAAAAAAAGCATGTCTTAAAGCAGGCAGTAATTTGCGCTGCTCTTGATACATAGATTGCAGATTTTTGGTCAGTTTTTGCAGTAAATACTTGTACTTTTATTTGCCTGTTACGTGTTTTATACTGTTGAGAAGTAGGTAGGTTTAGGAATAGGTGCTCAAAATATCTGTGAAAGAAAAGTAAATAAAATCATTTCTGTTTTTACAAATGCATGCAAAGAATTAAATGTGTCTTGATCTAATGCATAAGGCAAACAACTGAAAGCAATGGAGCGTGTATTAAAAAGTGATGCCAAGGGGTCCTGACAAGGCATCAGTATGTGAAAAGTTGGGAGGGAGAAAGTGTTGCAAATGCGTATGTGCTATCAGGAGTAGGAGGGTTGTTTAAAGGGGTCATATGATGCGATTTCAATTTTTCCTCTCTCTTTGGTGTGTTACAAGCTCTTGGTGCATAAAGAAGATCTGTAAAGTTGCAAAGACTAAAGTCTCAAATCCAAAGAGATATTCTTTATAAAAGTTAAGTCAACCACGCCTACCTAAAACGGCTCGTTCTAACACGCCCCCACATATCTACGTCACAATGTGGGAATATTTGCATATCGCCGCCCAAATGTTTACGCAAAGAAAGAAGGCGTAACTTTTATTCTCGCTGTTGCTCACTCAAGGCATGTGTGACGCTGTTTCGTTGTGAAAGCAAAACTACTAAAAGAGGACACGACTAGAAATCAGTGGTTAAGTTGTATTTACAACACTGTTCCAGAACAGTTTATTGTAAAGTTTATTCCAGCATCACTACCACACAGAATGACCAAAATGCACACTTACCCTCCACGAGACACCACAAGCTTCACTTTCACCTTATAAGAAACAATGATGCCCAGAATTTCCTTATTGGCTCCCTCTCTTAACCTTTTGAGAAAAAATGCCATGGAAAGGTGAATTACAAGAAACACAATCCACTTTCAAATGAGAGACTGTACTTACAATGTACTTGAGGCTAAATTTGTGTCTTCATGTTTGAGTTTGCCATCCAGAGCCAAGCCGCGTTTCTCTCGGTTATTCACAAGGAAAGGCGTGAGAGTGTATACTTTACAAAATGTAGCACTGGGGGCCACAATATCACTAGAACACGACACAAAGCAGAGAGCAATTATTCAGATGTCAGCTTGTGTTCTCATACGGTAGCTGAGTGTCCAGTTTGCAGAGGACTTACTCTGATTCCTCTGTCGCTACTGGACACTTGTACTGGGCAGTGTTGAAGAGGCAGATATCAGCATATTGACGCACTACAATAATACAAATAAGTGTTATTGTTTCTTAACTATACACTAGTGTAAATACAAAGTCTATCCACTGTGAATAACTGAATAACCTGAAATCTTGATTTTTTTTACTGTCTTGTTTGTGTTGTTTGTGACATGGACGTTGACACTGATTGGTTCACCATGATAGTAAATCTGAAAGACATCAAGCACAAAGAAAGTCATGCAAACAAAAAGAGTAAATGGCAGCGTAGGAAACAAAATATCTGTACTATGTACAGTATGTGTTTGTAAAAAAAAAAAAGAAAGTATGGTCTGATATTGTAATTATATTATATCTACATTTGGCCTAAATATTTAAGATGCATGTATTTGAATACAAAATGTCCATCCATTTGAATTATACCATTTAAAAATAACTGTATATTTGTCAGTCACACATAAAAGAAACAAGCAAGACTCCTGTTATTGTACTAATAAACCAAATGTGTTGAATACACAACAAGCAGGTTTATAAATTTCTCATCAATAAATCCCATTTCTTTCAATCTAATACATTTTTTGGTTTCACAGCTAGCATGAACTCTGAACTCTGTTCATTCATACTGAAAAAAAAAATAGTTTTTACAATGGACAGATTTATGCTGATTCTAACTGATTCTGAAAATATGATTATTTCAATCAAATAAATCATTTTTTATACTTTATGAACATAGTTTTATATTTATATATATAATATATTTTAGTGCTGTCAAACGATTAATTACGATTAATTGCATCCAAAATAAAAGTTTTTGTTTACATAATATATGTGTGTGTGTGTGTGTATGTTATGTATA
>NW_015552675.1:267626-280528 GCF_001515605.1 Sinocyclocheilus anshuiensis
ATATATATATATATATATATACACACATGTATATAATTTTTTTAATAATTTTTGAGTGATTCTGTTTCTATTCTGTTCAGTTAGTGTTCCCAGGTATATCTATAAATTATGCAACAATGAGCAGGCATTATATTTAATAACATGCCAAAAGTCATTAAGGACATACTGAAATCCCAGGTCTAAAACTATAACTAAATAAATCGAATTAATTTTCAGATTCAAGATTTCTGTGAATTATACATCCATGCCAAATGTTTATTATCTTTTGTTTAAAGCTTCAATAATGTCTGCATGAGTTTTCATAAGGTTAACAGAACTTTTTTTTTTTTTAAAGAAAAGTAAATTAAAAAATATATATTATTATTATTATTATTAATAATAAATACTATTACTTCTACAAGTAACATTGTGCCTGCAGGATTTCAGTTGTAATACCCTGGTTCTATCACTAGATGTACCCGTTGTCATTGGATTAACTTGGGTTACTAATAAACAGAACTCCATCTGTGATGTTGTCTTTTCTCAATAGTCAGATATTGAGTAACCAGACAATCCTACCTCTTTGTCAAGTGAGGCCTCCAGGTGTAAAGGTTTATCTGACATGAGGAACTGCCTTGTGGTTTCAGCCATTGGCTGTGGGCCCGGCTTCTCTGGAGCATACTGCACTTTTCTGATGACAAGACGCACTGAATTCCTGTAAAATGGCAGTTAATGGGGCATACATATCATAATGTGTGACATTTATTGACTTTTACGAAATCTATGCTGTGAGTGGTTGCCAGGACAGTGTGATGTGTAGCTAACGTGAGTGGTTTTCGAGCATGTTGCTTTGTGTTTGTTTTCAGACATTTTATCTTAACTCTGATCATTTAAGAGTAATAGCACATCATTCCTCAACAGAATACCCTGTATAAGTATCATTTCTTGGCTCAAATTGTGTGAGGCTGGTTGTGATTATTAAAACAGTAACGGTAACAAAACGAATAATAAATAATCTTGTATTACTGCCTGTTAGACAGACCACTCATTTGAATCTGAAATGAAATTAGCAATCATAATAAGACACTTTCTCAAATGTATTCAATCGAAAATCATTCTGTCTCGTTTGTCTCCCACATTTTCCAAAAACACATTCCGAGAAATGTTTCAAAGAAAGGTTATGTTTTATGTGTTGCTTTGTGTCAGTTACTCGGTTGGGTGCCATTGTGAAAGGCTGTACCTTTTGTGGATTTTTTCTTCAACGTTTTCTGCACAGAAAGCTTTCACTTCAAAGTCAACCCCGCAGGCCTTTGCAGATAGGAATAAGAAAATGTTACTCTAGAGTGTGAAACTGCAAAGCTGAAAAACTGAATTCTGCAAAGCCCTTTTACTTATCTGTCAAAACCAACATCATGAAATATTATTTGAAGGAAAATGTACCTTTCCTGTATCCTCCGGCCCTGGTTGTAACGTGACAGAACAGGGCAAGTTCGGAGGAATCTGTGAGAAAATGTTTGACATTTAATGTTGAGAATGAAATCGTAGCACAAATATGACAAAGGGGCCAAATTTAATCAAAACTGAATCCAATATCAAGAAAATAAGAAGTTTCACCTCAAAGGTGAAGGGGTAAGCATGTTCTCCAAGTTTCTTTATCAGTCGCTCTTGTAGACGTGTCAAGCTCTTTTTCTCTTCAGGCACGGGAGGAAATGCCTGGATGTTGGCCGCAAAGAGGTCTTTACGAAACGTCAAGCCAAGAACGTCCAAGTCCTCCCGTCCATAGCGGAAAGCACACGTCAAGGTCACAAAAACTGAGGAAGAATAAGAACAAACTTGGGGAAGTCGTGGCCTAATGGTTAGAGAGTTGGACTCATAACCCAAAGGTTGCGGGTTCGAGTCTCGTACCGGCAGGGATTGTAGGTGGGGGGAGTGAATGTACAGCGCTCTCTCCCACCTTCAATACCACGACTGAGGTGCCCTTGAGCAAGGCACCGAACCCCCAACTGCTCCCCGGGCGCCGCAGCATAAATGGCTGCCCACTGCTCCGGGTGTGTGTTCACGGTTTGTGTGTGTTCACTGCTGTGTGTGTGCACTTTGGATGGGTATAAATGCAGAGCACTAATTCCGAGTATGGGTCACCATACTTGGCCACATGTCACGTCACGTCACGTCACATTTAAATTAAACTTCTCAGTAACTGTATGGTTAATGGATTTACAGTCAACTTTGTACTTCTTGTTCCTAATGAAAGATAACCATTAACAAATGGGGAAATTATTGACATGCAGTAAGTGTACAGAGCTATATAATTAATGTAGAAAGCACAGCTCGGATATTAGACTCGGAGACAGATGTAATGAGTGAGGTTTGAGTTCAGATGTACTGAGATCTCTCATTTATGATTGCTGGTATCTTTCAAATCTAAGCACAGTTTGTAATGCAGAGATCTCTTCTGAAATTTTAGAGGGGGAATGTGAAAAAGAGGAGAGAAACATCTGTGAGGCTGGGAACTTCAGCAAAGTCTCAGTTTGGTTATTGTTATACTGTGACGCTTTCAAAAAAATAAAAATCTCACCTTTTCTCTCTTTTAAGTACTCTGGATCAATTAAAACCACACCATCTGCAAGAGCAAAAAATGCATTATAGCTAAAATGTCAAATTTATACATGCTTAGCTGTGATTATTATATTATTACTTTAATTTTTAATCCAAACTATTAAACTCTATTTAAAAAATGAAGTGCTAACATGTTTTTTTTGATGAATAATTTAAGTTTGAATAATGTAAGTTTAATCATTTACATTAGTAAATTAGTCGTTTTAATCAACTGTATTTGCAAGCAGCTTCATTGTGTAATTACAACGTACACATACATATTTATGACGTTAATTACAATATAATTACAATGTAACATGCTCACTACATAAAGTGAAACTATAAATTAAGATTATGTATCTTATTGCCTACCGACAGGCTCCACAAGATCCACGTGGTCGACGAAATCCCTCTTACCAAGGTATACAGTTAACTAAAAAAGGCGATCATAAAATTACAGTATTAGCACAACACACAAAACAATTCAAAGACAGAACAGGTTGAACTGAGCTAAAATGTGCATGTTATCTTTCATTAACCCCTGCAAAATTAATGCTTCTATGAAGTTATGAGCACTAAATTGTCTTTTTATTGCATTTTCTATCAAAGCCCATTACAGAGTTGTCCAATTCGAATATATGTTTCTGTAATGGTTGTGTTGTCCCAGCTTTGCAGTAGGCCCCTCTTTCATATTCGCCCCACGCCCGCTTCCTGCTCAAGGACTGTTGCGGCGCACCGCACGTCTCCCTGCTAATGATACATATAGACTCGTGGCTAAATGCTAACCGCACAACCATTGCGAGCTGGGACCCATCCGCCTGGCTAACCGTGTCGCAAGCATCAAATCAAATTTTGGAACAAGAGGTACTTTGTTGCTCAATATTTGTGGTTATTCAGTCATAACCATTTCACAACAGGCTGTGCTGCACTCACTGACAGTAAACCTCTGCAGGATCAGAATCAAAACAACTGACAGTAACATTGCCGTTAGAAATGAAGGAGGGACAAAATGAATGTAATATTACCTTTCCATTCGGACTAGCCTTCTTGAACACCCTGAGGAAACAGAAGAGTATCATAAGATGATGATATACAATACATTTTGCTAAGATGCAGCGATTTAAAGGAGATATAAGTTGGTGGTGTCCTGAGAAATGACACTTGTCTCTGTGACAAGCCAATGGCAGTTGCTTGGCCGGTGCAAAACCCTTAAAGGGGTGGTTCACTGTTTTTTTTTCTAGGCTTGATTGTGTTTATGGGGTGCAGTCTAACGTGTTAATGCTTCGTTAAAAAAAAAAACGCATTATTTTTTAACAAGCAATCTGGATGCTCTTTACTTTAAGGGCACTCATTTCTGTTTTCTATGTGTGGTTTATTTAAATATCAAGCAGAAATTTTGAGCAAATCAGCCAAACTTGCCAATGTTATGTTGACTGGTTTTCTCCCAATGTTTTTTTTTTCTCTCTCTCAATTATCTAACATTACCTATAGTTTTTCATTCCTTGCCACAGTTGCCTGTGTCTTGCACATTAGTGAACTAAAGATTTTATAAACCATGTACAGTGTGTTATGTCATGCCATGACTTTCAATTGACTGGGGTGGGTGATATGATCAAAATTTTAACCTTGTGTGCATCATTTAACCATGACAATGAGACACATCACCAAATAGTAGGCTTGTTACTAACCCAAACTGTTATTAATTTGAATTACAGGTTTCATAATCCTCAATACCACATATATTAATAACTCCAACAACTACTATAAGTATATCCAACTTTACCCATATACATACTGTACCTTACTATATTATCTCACAGCTCTGTATATAAAGTTGGATATACAAGTACAGTATATATACATACAACTTTACCCACATAGATGCAGTATACTCAAAGCATAATATAGCAAAACTGCTTAATTGTTTATATTCATGTTCATAAACAGCTACAAATAGGCCACATTATCTGCAATAAGAAATCATTAGCAGTTTGTCTGTTTGTTTTCTTAGACTTTTTTTACATCCTAATATGTTATTTTTTCTCTATATCTGTAGAAATATTGGCTGCCTCAGTGGCACTGAAATAATAACACATCTCTTAGCTCCTCATCCACAGTTCAGCCATTCCTTTCACAGCCAGCACCCTACAGCAAAACAACAATAAATGAAGTCGTAAATCAGCCTTGCTGCCGATGTGATGGCCTAAATTTTTAAAGGCACGCTGGGCTGTTTTATCTCTTTGTATATGGCCTAAGCAAAACAAAAATGGGTTTGTTAGTGGGCTAAACAAAACAAAATTCTTTTTTTTTCTTTATGGACAAAGACTAAGTGTGCCACTCTTTGTAAACAACAACAAAAGAAATACATTTTCATTTCTTAACGTTTTTAAAATGTATAAAAATGGACTAACCTAAGGTTAGACACAGGCTATGTTCAGAATGAACGGCTACATTTGCATACTGCATACTGCACAGTACACTGCAATACTTCCTGCACATGTATCCTTTTTTTTTAACTGATAAACATTTCAAACAATAGTTTACTAATAGTGCTACTAGGGGGGTGAGTGTAACGGAGGCCAGCGGTAGGTGCTATGCAGGTAAACCTCACTCCCCTGATCTCAAGAGACGCACTAGCGACTGACGCTAGTGGCTGCAGTCTTTAGCCTCCTTATTAGTGCGTCCGCCTCCCATGCCGGAGACCCACTCGGAACAAGAACGAGGTGTGGCAGTGAGGACCTGGGAGAGAGGGGTGACATTGGTGCCGTGACCCAGATGGGAGTGAGGGTTTAGGGGGGTGAGTGTAACGGAGGCCAGCGGTAGGTGCTGTGCAGGTAAACCTCACTCCCCTGATCTCAAGAGATGCACTAGCGACTGACGCTAGTGGCTGTAGTCTTTAGCCTCCTTTGTTAGTGCGTCCGCCTCCCATGCCGGAGCTGGGAGAGAGGGGTTACATCAGCATTACACTTCTCAGTCTTTTCACTGCCATATCTAGTGATAGCCTACAGGCATGTTTGTTCTAGTTAAAGGGCTTCAATTAAATTACCCAGCTTTCCTCTCTGTTAAGTCCTAATGCTGCTGTAAATTAGCCGTGGTGTCTCCACAAATCCCGCTGGGCACCAGCATATCCTCTCAACTTTACATCCTTATTAGGAGGAGCGTCCTCATTAATGGACATTACGCTTTCAGAGGAAGCATTTTGGTAAGATAAAAAGTGTGTAATGATGGAGATCTTGGCAGTTAGCAAAAAGCTGCTTACTATTAAAGCAGTGAGTGTGAATCATTAGCGTCTTCAAAAACACAAGTTTGTGGGATTTTTATGGCTTGAGCATTAGAAGACAACATTTGAAGTGGTTGTAATGGCACTGATGTGCAACCTATTTTGCACAAAACAAAGAGTTGTTATAAACCACAATATTAGCTTCATAATATTAACCCCAAAGGGGCCTTAAGATGACTTAAAATGGCTTCATATAAAATAAAATAAGCAAAGCTAAAACAAATCAAGACAGTTCATATTTAAAATTAACCCCTGAACAACCGTCTTGGAAAACCTGGTCATGCCTTTAATAATTAATAAAATCTTAAAATGCCATGGATATTTTAACAAAGATTAGGCCTATACATGATATTTCTAGTTATGTCAAGCCATATATTTTTATAGTGGGGACCACTAATGAATAAAATTAATATTTATTTGCTTCTTTTCTTTTCAGTCATAAAACTTTGTGTTTATTTCCAGTTTTTGTAGCAGTCTCTGAGTTATGGAAGACAATGTAAAAAAAAAATCTAAATAAAAATACTACTGTTCCTATCCCTAAATGTTATTGGCAATGACTTCTGATAAATTGCTGTTTTTTTCCCTCATGTATAAGCCAGATAACAGCATCTGATAAATTAATAAATGTAAATCAGTGACTGTCAGTGAAGTTTCACTGTTTAAGTTAGCATGGTACATCTGGCATTGCTTAAATAGAGAAATGTACTCTGAAAGCACACTGGCATTCAGTGAAAGAGACCTCTCTTTTAAAATATAGTCAGCATGGCAATGAATGATGCCTTTTACCATTTAGTGCCATGCCTCTAATTAAATTGCTTTGTAATACAAATTACCATATTAAGGCACTGATGTTTCGTTGCCTGGGTCACCAAGCCATTCAGAGCTGGATACTCTCTAGGTTTCCCACAGCACTATGCAAAAATGTTAGTAGTATGTAAGTAGCACTTTATTCTTATGGCATATTTTCCAAAAGCATCGATACCGTAAGCATCGTAACATGGAAAAAATGTTTGTATATTAATCAAATCCTATGAACGCTCAAAAGTACAAGTGCAGTTTAAATGTGTATTTCTATTTGCAAGATCAGATACAAAGAAAACAAAATAAACAATATTTATTTATTTTGGGCATTACAAAGTCACTGTATATTATATTTGAAAAAACATTCAAAATATACATACATACACAGTCATGGCCAAATGTTTTGTCAGTGACAAAGTTTGTGTTTTGCAAAGTTTGCTGTAGATTATTTTTCCACGTTTTTATGGTATACTGAAAAACAATGATAAGCATATCATACCTTTTAAAGGCTTTTATTGGCAAAAAATTTAATGAGTCAATATTTACAGTGTTGACCCTTGTTCTTCATAAGCTCTGCAATTCGCTCTGGCATGCTGGATATTAGCTTCTGGGCCAAATCCTGACTGATGGCGATCCATTCTTGTCTTATTAGTTCTCGGAGTTGATCACAATCAGGGCTCTACAGTGCTACCATTTCAGTCGCATTTACGACTGAAAACTACTGCTTGCGACTATGAAAACATATTTAGGAGCACCAGTGCGACTGACCAGATCATCATCATACTTGTGATTGTGATCGCCGAGGGGAGCTTCAAAGGTTTCTACGTGATTTTGCAGCGTTGAGTAATGTATCACAGACATATCTCACGAATCCTTTCATAAGCAAAGTGTAGACAGGGTGTAAATAAGAGATTCATTGTGTCCCAAACAGTCGGAAGGGAGCTTCATCAGAGAAAATAACTTTGCACCAGTCTTCTGCTGTCCAATCCTTGTACTTACAGCAGAATTTCAGTCTGTCCTTGATGGTTTTCTTGGAGAGAAGTGACTTCTTAGCTGCCCTTCTTGATACCAGGCCATTGTCCAAAAGTCTTGGCTTCACTGTGTGTGCAGATGCTCTCACATCAACCTGCTGCCATTCCTGAGCAAGCTCTGCACTGGTGGTGACACGATTTCATAGCTGACTCCTCAGGAGGAGACGGTCCTGGCGCTTACTGGACACCCTGAGACATCCTATAGACTTCTTCACTGCAGTCGAACCTCTCTCCTTGAAGTTTTTGATGATCCGGTAAATGGTTCTTTCATATATATATATATATATATATATATATTCAAAATTAAAATATTGTTTTATACAATATTTTTATTGTATAAAAAAAATATTATTAAAATATTGGCTGATTATTAGTACTTATAAAGCACATTCTGCATGACCATATTTTACATCCTTAACCCTACCCCATACCTAAACTTAACAGCTACCTTACCCAAATACAAAGTTCTGGCATGAAACTCTAGATGGCGCAGTCTGATAGATCTAACTCAGTATGACATAATGACATCATCATCACATGTCACAGCTTGATGAGGAGGAGCTCTCCTGCATCGGTAGCCAATGAGCTCGCTGCTCAACATTCAAATACTTAGCTAATGTTTGTGGCAGCAGTTTGCAGTGCACTCCAGAAACCCTCCACCTTCCCCAGCTCCACCTGTATAGATCTGCTATGGGGTGATCATGTATGCTATATGGGGGTTATTCATGTTATATGTGCAGCAGCAGTATTTCTTACATGCTCACAGCAGAATGTTGTGGAAGTATTAGCAGTAGCAAGTCTCAGTACTTGATCTGACGCAGCAGAAGCAGCGTAGCAGATCTATTCTGCCAAGATCAAATACATTAACATTGTCATGTACATTACCATGCAAATCACTCCAAGAGTTGTCATGACAGAACTATTAATAAGCAGCAAATTAGGAGTTTATTGAGGCAAAAGTCGTAGTTAATGGTTTGTTAATAGCGAGAACTGGACCTTAAAATAAAGTGTGATCGAAAATTTGTAGTCTGTGCAATAAGTATAACTTTATATGGGTCTGCTATGATAACCATAAGTAATTAGTCTCAATAGAGTACTTAAATATTCGTACTACTACTAATAATATCAATTTCGCAATAGGAGACCCTGCAGCAGTGTTAATAGCTAAATTATTGCGAAATCATTGTTCACTATAGTTTGTGCTTTTTAGCTTTCTGTGAGTTACTAGTAAAAACTCTCTACAATTATCAAGTAATATATAAATTTTTTTAACATTAGGCTGGTCGCTAGAATGATTGATTGACAGACAGTCTTTTCACATAGAGATACTTTTTTGTTTGTTGGTTTATTTGTTTGAGGGAACTAATGCCCTTTTGATTTGAAAAATTTGACAAACAAAAATCCAGTCTGTCTGTTGCATTTGCAGATTCATCTTGAAACCTAAGGGTTCCTCTTCAGTCACCAGCTGGGAATGTTAGTCAAGAGCCAAAAAGTCATGCCTTACTACCAAATGTCTTTTGGAAAAGAGCTGATTGGCAGCTACAGCGCTCCTGCACATGCCATGCGTATGCAAACACCTGGCAAGAGAAGCAACCATTCAGCTGGCCTCGCTGGAATCTCCAGAGTCAAATTGTCTTCATCTAAATAAATGTCTCACACAGTGGAGCCTCTTATTACAGTCCCTTAGCTCAGGAACTGACAGCACAATAATGACAGACAGTGATTTAGATCATTTACAGCAATTACAGTGAAAAATATTCAGCCTTTTCGCAGCAAGATTTCCTGGGAGAAATAATGAGGAAATGAGCAATAGGAAAAAGCAAAGCTCTTCAGTAACTAAATATTCATGAAGAGGAAAGGGCAGGATGTGAGATAAAACGAGATGTGATTATAACTAGAGATTCTTCATTCTGTTCTGTCCTCTTTCTAAACTAAACTGATCATAATAGTCTGAACATTTACAAAAGGTGTCCATTTTTAATACTCAGACCATGAACGCTGGGGAAGTTATGTTAAAAACTATCTTATTTATCAATAAGGAATAAATATTTTTATAAAAATAAAAACAGCAGTATGTAATTTCTGTGCCACCGAATGAAACAGCAAAAACACTTCCGAATACTCCCCCACCCCATCAACCACTGATCGAACAAACAGATACCCTTGCCTCAAATCACACCAGTCGGTGTTGATTTGTAGGACTAAACTGGTCGCTTAAAACAAATATATGTATTTTCATAGCAACTCAGAGACAGTGTTCATAGTTTCCCGAAACTCAACCTTGGAATGAATGGCTTACTTAAAGGGATAGTTCACCAAAAGAAATTAAAATTCTGTCATCATTTAGTCACCCTCAAGTTGAAGTTATACAAACCTGTATAAGCTTCTTTCCTCTGTTGAACATAAAAGATATTTTGAAGAATGTGGGTAACCAAAAAGTTTCTTGTCCCACTGACTTCCATATACTGTGGAAGATAATGGGGACCACCAACTGCTTGGTTACCCACATTCTTAAAAATTTATTTTATGTTCAACAGAAGAAAGAAGCTAGTGTTGCATAGCCAGACCTTCAGACTGATGACATTAAGTTAATCCTGACAAGAACTCATTCTCACAGTTGTAAATACGACTTTCTTCAACCATGAGGGAGTTTAGTATCACAACGGCACTGTTTCCAGGTGGAACGCTAAAAATCGTTATAAAACAGAAGTTGTCTTTTCTTCCCAACTGACCCTTCGCAAAGGCTTATTTAGTTACTGTTGCAACATCTGACAAGCCATGCCACTCTTACGCCACACACCATGTTCTCATGCAGCGAAAAACACATCGTGGAGCAAAGAGGAAACTGACAACACACCAACAGATAAGACAGAGCAGGTTACTTTAGGAATGAAACAAAGTCTTAACTTTCAAATTTTGTAATTTTTAAGAAATTCAAACAATAAATACCGTTTACCGTATCACTGTAGCGCTTCAGTTCAAGCGGCACATGAACCTATCATCTTTTCATATTTACTTAAAGCATGAAATAAACATGAATGAACATCAGAAGGTATTTTAACCATGGAAAGACGTCAATACAAACCATTTTTCAAGTTTCAATCTACCCTGCTGTCTGATATGTTTGTCGGACAAAATGACGGATTCGGCGTTATGATTGGTTAGATCGCCTGTGAATCAAGCTCCCTGTGAAGGGTCAATTGGGATGTATATCTGGGAGAAATGGCTTCTCAAATGAGAAAAAATGTAGGGTGGGATTTAACTCTAAATCTAAAAGAGTCAAAAGAGATTTTATCAGTCATAGCTTCTGGAGAGAAATAGTGCAAAAGCTGGATAAAGATGAAACTTTATAATGCAAATTTGTTGACTGCATGTGTTTGTGCAGACAATCAAATGGAGTACTTTACAAATACTTTAAAATGCTTTGCAATCACTGTATGTAAAGTAAGAGGTCAACCAATTGATCGGGTTTGCAGATTAACCGGCACAGATAGTTGATTGCTGGAACAACCGGTTATTGGCAAATATCCAAACCGAAAGTTTTTCCCGGGTTGCGTCCTTTGCTGGAGCAGCTTAGAGGGTCCGCTGTCATTATACATTACAAAAGCGGCCTCTAGTGGCGGAACCCAGTTGCACACCCGACAAAAATATATTTAAAGCTAGTGACAAGAAAAAGCAAACTATGTTCCTGCCATGCCACAGAGCACAATTCACAGACTGTGTTTCATAGGAAAAACACATTCGGTGTGATTTGTGAATGCCTTTTAGAATGTCCCGCGACGGGCCCACCAAAGGGCTGGGGGCTGCAGGGGTGTGCCGTACACCCGTGCTCCTAACCACTGTAGATCATTGACGGTACTATGCGTGAACATTAGATCTTCAGCTTTTAGAGCATTAAGGCGTTATCGTTCTTATTAACCAGTGGTGGACAAGAACGAAGTAGTTTTACTTCGTTACTGTACTTAAGTACATTTTTCAAGTATCTGTACTTTACTGGAGTAGTTTTATTTTGAGTAACTTTTACTTCACTACATTTCATAAAACTTATCGTTACTCCTTATTATATATCACGTGCTCCGAGACGCAGAAGCGGTATCTGATTCATGAACGAACTGATACTTTTCAATGAACCCGTTAAATCGGTTCGCAAATCGCAGCAAACGATTCATTCACGAATTGGAATGATCCGATTGCAGCTGTTCTCGAGTCGACTGATTCAAATGATCCATTTAGTGCGAGTCTCCAGTGAGCTGAACTCACAAGTAAGAACCGGGAGATCTTGTGAGTGTGCGCGCGTCTGATGCTGCTAAAAGTAAGTTACTAATGTCGAATTTTAGGATTAATTATTGTAACTGAAAATCATATTTAGGTGAATTGGAATGAGCAAAGTTCCGCTGGCAGCTGTTCTCGAGTCGACTGATTCAAATGATCCATTTAGTGCGAGTCTCCAGTGAGCTGAACTCACAAGTAAGAACCGGGAGATCTTGTGAGCGCGCGCACGTCTGATGCTGCTAAATGTAAGCTACTAATGTCAAATTTTAGGATTAATTATTGTAACTGAAAATCATATTTAGGTCAAAGCTGTCAGTTGTTTGTGAACTAAATCTGCTGTAAAGGGTCATCTGTTTAAGCCCACTGAAATGCTTGAATACAGACACATTAACATCAGAGTCTCTATGTTTTAGGTCAAAAAACATTAAAATAACACAGATTAAATAAAATAACTCATGCACGTTCATCTGCATTTAGCCACGTCTGTTTTTATATTGTTTGTCAGCACACATAGCCTAAGTTACTATGTATCTGGATCATGGATCAAACAAATATAAATGTTTCTTCATAACCATGCTGAAAATAAGTCAATTCATAACCATACTGAAAATAAGTAAATATTGTTAGCTGATGCTAACTGTCGAGCTAACAAGCTTGCTGGTGCTAAGTTGAGGTAATTTTTAGATATAAAGTCCAAATATTTTTATTCAACCACCTAGATAGATAGATAGATTGGAAAAAGAAAGGATGTGATGTTCAGAATATGGTAACTACAGTAATTATCAAAGTGGGAAAAGTGGGAAGCTGGGGCATTTGGCCAAGGGTGTTTTTACACCACAGACAAGGTTTGAGAAGAAAAAAATCATTATGAAAATATAATTATATTTTCCTTAAAATGTTCTTCCTAACTTCAGACCTTATTCTCATGTCATATATAACTGTGA
>NW_015552675.1:291529-304856 GCF_001515605.1 Sinocyclocheilus anshuiensis
TTTTATATTGTTTGTCAGCACACATAGCCTATAAGGTAAGTTACTAAGGTTCATAACCATGCTGAAAATAAGTCAATAATGTTAGCTCATGCTAACTGTTTAGCTAACGAGCTTGCTGGTGCTAAATTGAGGTAATTTTTAAAAATAAAATCTAAATATTTTTATTTAACCACCTAGATAGATTACATCTGAGGGAAAAAGAAAGGATGTGATGTTCAGAATATGGTAACTACAGTAATTATCAAAGTGGGAAGTGATGCCCTCTGGGGTTTTAGGTTTGAGAAGAAAAAAATCATTATGAAAATCTAATTATATTTTCCTTATTATATTCATTATTTCCTTATTGGTTATTTTGGGAAAATCCCAGGTATTTTGAACAGTAGGATTATAAAATTATATACTTATAAATTATATAAGTAGCCTATATAAAACTGCAAAATACACATTCATCTATCAGTACTTTTTACTTAAGTACATAAAAAAATCGAGTACTTTTGTACTTTCACTCGAGTAAAATTGAAAACTGATAATAATTTTATTATATGGATCTGTACTTTTACTCAAGTACTTGATTTGTGTACTTCGTCCACCGCTGTTATTAACGCTGTAAAATGTTTCATTTAACACTTAGTCTTTCCCACTAGATTTTAAGCTCATTTTTGTCACTAATACAATGCAAACAATCAAAGCTACAGTCTGCTCTACAATCTTGCAAGCTAGATTTGTAAAAATTGACAAAGTCTGGCACATACTTGATCTATACAGTTGTAATATTTCAGAGATAAATAGCTCATAAAAAAAAAACATAGATGTGTTTGTATACAGGGGTTGGACATAAATAATGTGAACATCCATTAAAAAGGTTCATATCATTTGCGTAGGCAACATGTGAATCGCGCTTATCTTTTATTCATTTTTTCATTGTATTCTTTAATTTGTATATCAGTGTAGTTTAAGTTGTGTTCAGCATTTAGTACAAGCCATGGGTCAAGCCATAGCGAGCTATGTCAGAATTCCAATTAGGGCAAATCATGGAAGCTCATTTGTGACCCTGGACCACAAAACCAGTCTTAAGTCGCTGGGGTATATTTGTAGCAATAGCCAAAAATACATTGTATAGGTCAAAATTATAAGATTTTTTGTAAATTTCCTACTGTAAATATATTAGTAATATGTATTGCTAAGAACTTCATTTGGACAACTTTAAAGGCGATTTTCTCAATATTTTGATTTTTTTGCACCCTCAGATTCCAGATTTTCAAATAGTTGTATCTCGGCCAAATATTGTCCTATCCTAACAAACCATACATCAATGGAAAGCTTATTTATTATATTTCAGCTTTCATCTGATGTATAAATCTCAATTTCGAAAATATTGACGCTTATGACTGGTTTTGTGGTCCAGGGTCACATTTAACAGGAGCATCTGTAAGCTTAACAGCCCAACTGATTGCGTTTTAAGAACAACAGTCTTCATGATTATGAATGTCTACGCAAAGTATGGCAAGACTTCATCAGCAAGGAGGAATAGCCGAAAGTGAATGATAGGGACCGTCAAACACTAAGAAGTATTGTATCCAAACAACACAGAACTACTGCAGAAAAGTGACAGAAAACCTCAATATTCACATTGAACACCCTGTTTCCACAAAAACCAACCACAGAGAACTTCACAACACAAACATCCTGAAAGAACTACAATTGCTACAACTTTAATGACAGACACCAATGCCAAAATGCAAAAATTATGATAATAATATATGACAATAAAACCTGGCAGTTGGAGCACCAATATGAACTTGGTACAAACAAATCACCTGACTTGAATATTATCAAACCAATCTGGACAGTTTTGGGGAAAAGTGTGAGAAACTGATTCCCTCCTACATATCTGAAGCGACGGGCAGATGTTTTGATAGACAGCAGTCCACTGGAAAATTTGTTGTATGAATCAAGATGAATAAAGACGGTTGGAAGGTTGGAAAGGCAAATGGTGATAAAACACTTTAAAGGGGTCATATGATGCGATTTCAAGTTTTCCTTTCTCTTTGGAGTGTTACAAGCTGATTGTGCATAGATAAGATTGCGCATCGTGTGTGTGTGTGTGCGCGAGCGAGCGAGCGAAAGAGAGAGAGAGCGAGAGAGAGCGAGAGAGAGCGCGAGAGAGAGAGCGAGAGAGAAAGAGAGAGGGGGAGAGAGAGCGAGAGAGAGCGAGAGAGAGAGAGAGAGAGAGGGGGTCACATCACAGTGGAGTCAGCTGTCTTAACCGTGGCTTGTGTACTGCAAACACATACCAGCTTCATCACTGTGTCTGTCACGTGACTCTGTTCCCCTTTCGGGCTCTGTCTTTACATTTATTTTGAAAGATGAAGCTCGCGATTATGGTAAGGGGCGTTACATTTCCGACGAGTGCTTGCGGTGTTCGGCCAATCACAATGCACTGGGTCAGCTGGCCAATCAGAGCAGACTGTGCTTGTCGGAAGGAGGGACTTTGTAGAAAACGAAGCGTTTGACAGAGGCGGGGCATAGAGGACCTACAATAATGTACAGTATTTGAAAAAGAATGTGTTTTTTGAACATTAAAGCATGTCAACATATTCTGTTACACCAAATACACAAAATAATGATCTTTAAAAAAGCATCATATGACCCCTTTTTAATAAAGAAATATTGCCTATTTCACAGGTGTTCACTTTATTTTGTCCAACTCCTTTATCTGCCTAATTAAACACCTGATTCAACTTCTAATGTACCATTACTTCAAAAAACAATATCTTGCAGATATAAATTTTCCATCTTTATTATAAAGAGTATCACATTACAATATTTGTTCAAAGGATGGTCATATACACCTGACAGTGCATTTCATATCAGTGTGATAGCCCATATATGTCCTTTTGGCCTTTTTTCACAGCTTAATTACTTAATATATTTAATGCTAGAATGTTGATATTGTCACATGTTCAATATAAGCATACTTCCAGAACATCAATTATACATGTATGATATTTACATGATTTTTGTGATTCTTTTTAATGTGTCCTGGCTGCTTCTACAAATTGAACCAGGAAGGAATTAAAAATTAATTATATTAGCTGAGCATATAACGCTCTCATGCCATAAAATCGTGAGTCATCTGGGCGGAAATTTGGTTCCTAGCATTAATGTCCTGTAATAATGTGTTTATGAAAACGTGTGCTTGACATGCAAATCACCATTGACCAAAGTGACGTACAATGTTTTTAATATTAACAAAAATTTTATGACTGAATTTTAGAGCCAACCACAGTGATTTTTTAATAATCAAGTTGTAATTAATTAAAGGAGGAGTTTATGATTTCTACAAGATTTCTAGCAGCACCAAACGGAATTGCTAAATGAACAATGTTTATATAATGCCACAAACTCACTGTGTTTGGGGGAGTCAGCCTACAAATGGCTTAATTATAGTTGACAAACTGTTGCTACAAACACAAGGTGACCTTTAGCCGTAGGAAGGCAAGGACAATATTAGCTTTTTAAAGGTGCTGTAAGCCTTATTTCTGGAATATCATGCATAAAATGTCATTCTGCCCATTCAAGTTTGCTGATACATCTTTGAAAATCTCACTGGAAGAAGTACTCGCTGAATTTGCCAGTTTACCAGGTTCAAATATATTAAACAAGACAGTTATACTTTTATGTATTAAAAAATGCATTACAATTTCCACAAAAAAAATATTAAGCATTATTAAGTTTATTATTAAGAAATATTACATTTTCATTTATTTTTTCTTGAGCATCAAATCATAATATTAGAATGAAGGATCATATAACACTAAAGACTGGAGTAATGATGTTGAAAATTCAGCTTGGCATCACAGGAATAAATAACATTTTAAAAATATTCAAACAGAAAACAGTTATTTTAAATTGTAATAATATTACTGTTTTACTGTAATTCTAATCAAACAAATGCAGCCTTAGAAAGAACACCAGACTTTTGAATGGTGTATATATACACTAATCTATTGTTGGGGCATAATGTATTTACAAAAACTTGACCTTAAAAGGCATATAAAAAAACAACATCTTTTAATGGAATCTTTAAAGTGTCTATGTTTCAAACTGCACTTTTATTACTTAACATTTATTAATATTACTATACATTTCATATTAATAGTACTGTAAACGTTGGTGAAATGTGATAATGTGGTGGTCTGGCAATGGTGACAGCTTCCGAAGATGCTCCCTACAACCACATAATGCAGATTCTGGCAATTACAACATGATTTATGTCAAAATTCTGGGTCACCGAAACACTGCACAGTAGACCTCACCACATGAAGTCATAAGAATTCAATCTTTTCTCAGAATAAATAAACAAATACTGGCAGCAGTCTCTCTGACCTACATTTAGCCTCATTCAAATAAACCAGATTAGACTCTTCTCCCATGATGGCAGAGAGAAAGACGTTTTGAGACGCATCCAAAACAACATTTTTTTTTTTTCAGTGATTAACCATTTTACTAGAACTTACACACAGTCTTCAGAGAGATAATAGTTTTCATAAATATAACCATGAGACCAAACAAACCTGATTCCGAGAATTAATAATTGTTGAGCTTTGAGAAAGGTTCTCAGATTTGTGATTACCTCAATATTATTTTAATCTTATGCATGTTAAAACATCAACAATGTGTAACCTAAATGTTATTTTATAGAAAGCTGTATTCAATTCCATACCCACCAAAGCTCTACAATGGCTGATTTGGCCATACATAGACACCTGGCGTTCTCTAAAAGCATTAGATTATGTGTTAACATAAACATGTCACAGACAAAGGCTTCATGAAATTAAACTTGAGAGGCACCAGGAAGCTTTCAGCCCATAATGTGCTTTCTCACTCCACGTTTTAATAGTCAGGGAACATACAGTAAGTGATTTCAAAGTGTATGTATGAATTTTTAAATATGGTGCATGCAAGAGTACGTGCAATTTTTACTGTACTCTTTACTAATAAAGCAGCAGGACTGGATACCGGTGTTGTTAAATAAGTTCATTATTTAGACCTTCTTCAGACTAAATTAGTTAATGTGTTTTCTTTCTGAGGGTAGCACATTCTGAAAACGGATATACTGTTTTTATACAATTATTCTGAAGGCTTACTAAATTAAGTAATAGTTCACCCAGTTGTCATCATATATACCTCCATGTTGTTTCAAAACTGACTTTCATCAGTTGAACACAAATGGAGAGGGTTAGCAGTTTTTTCCTCGTGAGAGTGAATGGGGATGGATGCTATAAATCTATGAAAATGATGATGAATGTATAATAAAAGTAGTCAATTTAACTCAAGCTTTCTGAAGCCATACAATAGCATTATATGAGGAACAGACTGTAATTTAAGCCAATGTTCACTAAACATTGTCCATGTTGCTCATCACTCAGCCTAAGAAACAAAGTACTGGGCTGACAGAAATCTTTTGAGGGGGAAGTATTTGCCAGTTTACAAGGTTCCAATGTGTTAATTTGATGATAATTTATATACACTATATCAGGGGTATCCAAACATGTTCCTTTAGGGCCACTGTCCTGCAGAGTTTAGCTCCAACCTTTATTAAACACACCTGAACCAGCTAATCAAGGTCTTCAGACAGACTAGAAACTTCAAGGTAATGCTGAGCTCACACTGTACGATTTTCAAAGTCATCGCATCGCAGCTCTTCTCACACTGCACGACTCTCTGGATCAGCAACAGTGGATCACACATTACACAACTTTTCAATAGGAAGAATCACAGACAAACTACGTGTCTACAAACTGTGTTTCACAACCAAACATGCGAGAATTGATATGGAAAATAACGTAAGAATACATGAAACAATGGATTTATTCCAGTCAAAAACAGTAGCCAGCAAAAAGCTTGCAATCCAAGAATGGTATCAAAACGTCCTGCAAGAGCGACTTCTTCCAACGATCCATGAGCAATTTGGTGATGATCCATGCATTTTCCAGCATGATGGAGCACCATGTCATGAAGCAAGAGTGATAAAGAAGTGGCTTGAAGATCATTACATTGACATTTTGGATCCGTGGCCAGGCAACTCCCCGGATCTCAATCCCATAGAGAACCTGTGGTCAGTCCTCAAAAGGCGAGTGGACAAGCAGAAGTCCACAAATTGTGATCAACTCCAAGAACTAATAAGGCAAGAATGGATTGCCATCAGTCAGGATTTGGCCCAGAAGCTAACATCCAGCATGCCAGAGCGAATTGCAGAGGTTATGAAGAACAAGGGTCAATACTGTAAATATTGACTCATTATATTTTTTTGCCAATAAAAGCCTTTAAAACTTATGATATGCTTATCATTGTTTTTCAGTATACCATAGAAACGTGAAAAAAATAATCTACAAATACTGAAGCAGCAAACTTTGCAAAACACAATTTATGTCACTGCCAAAACTTTTGGCCATGACTGTATACATAGCAGACTTACCTCTGCTCCTTGACAGTTTTTCCAGCATTCGGTTTGCACCTTTTGCCATTACATCACAGACTCAATTTTTTCCGACCAAACGACGAGACCTATACTGGGGATATTTTCGGATCCTCCGGCCAATCTGCCGGACCCAAGATCGCTCCTTCTCCACCAGACACTGCAGCCGAGCTCCAGGCTTCATCGCGGCCGCTGCTCTCTGCTCAACCAGCCACATGCTCTCTATGACGCCGAGCACCGGCGTCACTTCCAAACTTCTTCTCCGGCATCCTCGTATCATTCAACCGTGCTAACAATTCCTCCGATTGGAAAGTGGATCATATTTAAGCCTGAGGCAAATGCTAATTAATTCAGTAAGGGTAAAATCTTTGCGTGGCAGGGGTAGCTGCCACTCGACCTGCCACCGCCAAATGCGCCTGCCACCGGACCTGCCACCAATATGTGCGCCTGCCACCGGACCTGTCACCGCCAAATGCGCCTGCCACTTGCCCTGCCACTGCTATGTGCACCTGCCACTCGACCTGCCATGACTATGTGTGCCTGCCACTTGACCTGCCACCTGTTCTGGTCTGTTTGCTTGCATCAATCGGAGTGTAAACAGTGAGAGAGGCGGGCAGGCGCGACGCTCCAGTGCTGGATGCGCCATTTTGGATTAACAGAGAACAATACCTAAGGTAAGGTAACAAATATGTAAATTAATGTAGAATTGCACTGTCTGTTTGTTATGCATCAACCGGAGTGTAAACAGAGAGATGTTGAGGCAGGCACGACGCTGCATGCGCCATTATATGGATTTACAGAGAAGAATAAAACCTAAGGTAAGGTAAGGTAACAAATATGTAAATAAATGTAGAATTGCACTGTCTGTTTATATGCATTAATCAGAGATGTTGTGGCTGCGTGACTAAGTTGTGGCTGGCGCGACGCTTCGGTGCTGCACGCGCCATTATAGACTTAAAGGGAGGAATAAAGCATAAGTTAGGTGGCAAATAGTTAAACAAATGTAGAATTGCACTGTCTGTTTGCTTCGTGCATCAATCGGAGTGTAAACAGTAAGAAATCTTAAGGCAGGTGAAAAGCGTTTGGTTGGTGAATATTGACCTATTTTGCGTACCGTTTGGATCCCGCTGGTAGCAGGGGATAGTTGCTGCATTTGGCATAAATAATTATTTATTGTTTAAGGTGCCAAAGACTAGAAAGAGACCAGGGTTGCACTGTCGGTTAGTTCACACGCATATATCGAATTGGTAGCTGCCTTTAGCGGTGTAGCTGATACAAACTGTGGAAAGTCCATGGCATAAATTACATTACAGTCCTGAGAGATATAAAAATATAAAGTTTTATTCATGCATAGTTATACAAACAGCAGCCGCAGAAAGTCCGTGACAGTCACAGCTGCCAGGAACAGCGGCACCTGCCACAGAAATGCATTTAAGAGTAGCCTACCCATCATACCACTCAGTAAAAGAAATTAAACCGCAAAAAGAGGTGTTTAGAAAAGCAGCCTACTTCATTTATGTGCTTTTTGCAAATAATTATGCTATAAACGCATTTACATAAAACAATGACTTAAAATGTGTACTTTAAAGAAAAATACAACGTAACACCACTGTCAAACACACCGTACTTATAAATAATAAGGATAATAAAGTAGAAGTACAAAACAGTGTTGAAATAATATATTGTGGCGAGTATCCCGAGTCCAGATTAGCGTCGCCCTGGAAACGCCGCTGCCACACTGATCACCGACGCACAACACCTGTGAGCGATGAGTGGCACACCTAGAGCTCGTTCCCGCTGGCCTTAAAAGCCAGGAGAAGAGACACCAGCGGGAAGGCACCCCGGAGCTCCAGGCGACATTAATGCTTGTTTCTCCTTGTTCACAGACTCCGAAGGCACCCTGGGAGAGGGATCTGCACCACGGCACTTCACCCCACGAGCACCACGCTGAGACGGGCACCGAGCACCATTCATCAGAGCACGTGTGATCAGTGTGTGGGCAAATAAATCACCCTCCGGGGCTCTTTCGATCAGTATCGAGTCTGTGTTCTCATTCACCCCGCGACAATATCTTTTATTATTATTTAGCATTTTTTTATTTATTTTTTTTTATTATTACTTAGGCCTATCTTTGGGCAACTCAAAGATAGGCCTAAGTGCTCTGAGAGCGTGTTCTATCTCTGCTGTTTCTGAAATTACCGTAATCATAGTAATAGGCGCACAGTCTCTGTATGTGACACCAGACGCGCCCCGTTATGGACATAAAGAGCAGGATCAAATATAAGAAAGGATGATAAATAGATAAATAAGTAAACGGCTGCACTGTCTGTTTGCTCTCGTGTATCAGTAGAAATGTCTGGTAGCTGTAAACAGTGAGATCTTGAGGCAGGCCGTAAGTCTGGTTAATGGTGATAATTGACATACTGCGCTTCATTTTATTTAGAAACGACAAAATTACATATGTAAAATGCCAGACATGAAGGATATATTTAGCTGAGACAGGCACGTTTATATCCATGGCACCGAGGCGTCACGCCTGCCACAACTTAGCATCACACCTGCCTCATCTCTCACTGTTTACACTCTGACTGATGCATATAAACAAACAGACAGTGCATTTCTACATTTATTTACTTATTTGCCACATATGTTATGTTTTATTCCTCCCTTTAAAAGCATAACGGCGCACGCATAACATATGTTTTATTCCTCCCTTTAAATCAACAATGGAGCGCGCAGCACCGAAGCGTCGCGCCTGCCACAACATCTCTCACTGTTTACACTCCAATTGATGCACGTAAGCAAACAGACCTTGCAATTCTACACTTATTTGCGCATTATCTTATGTTTAATCCTCTCTTTAAATCCATAATGGAGCGCACTGCACCTACGCGTCGTGCCACCTGTTTGCTATAGCGGTGACGGGTCGCCAGGCAAGCGCATTCAGTGGTTACAGGTAACGTGGCAGGCATATTTGGCAGTGGCAGGTCGAGTGGCAGGTGCACATAGTGGTGGCAGACCCCTGCCACGCACATATTTTACTCCCTTTCGATTAATTCCGAGGTGCTGTCCTCACGGATGGTAAACAAAGCGGATCTGTACGATCTAAGTTATTAGTCTCCCTGCAATCAGCCAACTTCACTCCTAAATCCACTCCAGCAGGGCGGCCAATATTTCGAGCAAAGCTCTCAAGGTCCTGAACTTGCCTCGCTTGACATCACCACCGCCACGCACAAGATCCGGTGTTGTGCCCATTTTCGACCCCCTGCCAAATTATTACCCCTCTTGTAGAAATCGCTATCTGATTGCCTAATCCAAACCCCACCCCTAATCCTAACCCCTCCCCCACACCTAACCCTAAACCTACCAATACTAGGGGGGTAATAATCTGGCAGTTGTCAGAACTGGGCACACCACCGGCTCTCCTTAAGTGCTGGGTCACAGTGGCAGGCCTTCAACGAGCCTGGGCCGCACCCCAGATCTCACCGCAGCAAAGCCTCACTCGCTTCCCGCATCGGCTCAACCTTTCACCGCAGCTCTTCCAGCCACAGTATCGTAGGCAGCCGGGCTTCCAGCTCTTGTAGCAGACGCGCTAGCAGCACAGGCCATGTTACAAATTAATTTTTAGAAAAAGTCGCAAAAAGGCAGGTTTGTTGGCTACTCAGGCATTTCAGCCTTTCCCATCAAATGTCACAAACCACTCCCCTTTCCCACGGCCTACAGCTAAAGCCGCGGTCACACTAGACTTTGAGCATGCGAAATTGCCTTGCATTATGCAACGGTTGTGATATGACGTCACGCTGCGCAGCATCTTTAAAAAAATTAATAAACTTAAATTCAACACGTAACAAATTATAATACATCTAAAATGTAAAAACATACAATCTACTCCACTTTCCTGCAGCACTGCAGTTTTAAATGTGTTCTTTTAATTTAGATAGGAGGTCATGCTGTGACGCAGATAGCGTGAGGCTGCCTCCGTTAGCAGTGCAGGCTACACAGGCAGTGTTGCCAACTTCTTTCAATAGAAAGTAGCTAAAGCCAGTTTGAAAAGTCGCTAATTGTCGCTAGATGACGTCATACCCTAATTAGCATATTCATGATGTCATCGCGGCGTATTGCCTTGTGGGTCATTCTTACTATTCGGTGCCATTTCAGCTTGGCAACTTTCCATAAAAAAAATTTTTAATTTCCATGACGTAATCATTTTATCTGAAGAAGGGCTTGTTACACTATAAGAAAAATATGTTGGTCCAGCTCAGGATGTTATTCTTTAATAATTTTTCACAAACTTCCTCAGACATGCAAGGACCAAATGTCCACCCTGTTACAGGACATTCTCATCTCAATTAACAAGTGTTTTGGATGCACAGTTATTGTAATTTTCTAAGAGCTAAAATGTCCCTCTCTTTACTCTGCAAATGTATTTTAACAAAGTGTTCATAATCAGGCATTATCTTGAAAACAGTTGTTGTATTTTTGAGACAGCGTAATTTCAACACATTTCTTTTAGAATAAAAAGGAATTTAAATGAAATATTGCAACCATTTTAACTTATTTAATTTTACCATTTCATTCCCTACAAGTAACCACAAATATATGCATAGCATTTGTTGAACTTATTTTAGTAATATAAAAAAAAAAAAACACTAATGTAACAGGGTGAACAGAGGGGGAAACAGGGTGGAAAGGACATAACAGGGTGGACATCACACCACTAAACAACAGTATATTTCAACATGTTGCCTAATACAAGAAGCATATTGTCACAATTTACAATCCCTACAACAGATAAATGGTTCTGTATATAACATGTATAGGATATAAGGCCTATTATCACATTAAAGTAAGTTGTTCTTATACCTATCAGTATCAGTATATTATCAGGGCTTCATTTGTAAATTACGAGGTCCCGGAACAAAGTGGGGTGACGGATCCGGCATGATTAGAGGAGGGAGAGGTAACGGAGCATTCGCGCAATGGAGGACCAGCTTAGGTGATTAACAGCGTGCATCTTCTTACGGTCATGAAAAAAATTGAAGAGTCATGAAATTTTAAAACAGCCATTTCCAGGCCTGGAAAAGTTTTGGAAAAGTCATGGATTTTTTCCCTTACATCTCTGTATAATAGAATTATGTTTAATCTGCTTTCGAGTTTATAATGAGGGAAATTCCTGCAAACATATTCGATAGAGCATGTAGGTTAGATGAGTAAATAAATCCACACATACTATCAGATTAAATCAGTCATTTGAAAACAGCGTGAGTGATTCAGCTGTACCGCTTCTTCTCTCACTCTCAAAGCGGCTTCACAACAGCGCATCTCGTCTGCACTACTGCGATACAAGACTTTTGCTCGGGTTTCGGGACAGTCGACAGAATTGTCACTTGCCTAATCGAGTCATTGTTGCATCGTCACAAAACTGTATCATTTGCACATCTTTTTAAGTTTAAGCCATTCGATACTCGCGTGCTCCAAAGGGGGGTTCCTATGCGCTCAGTCACATCCATAGCACGCACATTGCGCCGCCTCACGAGTACCAAATTGAGTTATTTTTCGCAGCTTGTTGCGCTTACCCAAATACACACAAAAAATGATGTCAAAATGGCCGTCCTTGCGATTATCCTCGTAAGCACAGTAGGTTTTGTCTTAACTAAATGTAAACATCTGAGAAAGAAAACGCATGTGTATCAGTATTGGATTGGAGAGCAGCCACGTCGCATCTCTTTGCGCGCTCAAGTTTGTTGTTTCAAATGTAGATGCTAGGCAAGCCTGCTCATAATAGAAGTTTTTTTCATGAAATATATGCACGCTATATATTGAATATTTACATTTTCTAAGAGCTAAAATGTCCCTCTCTTTTCTCTGCAAATGTATTTTAACAAAGTGTTCATAATCGGGCATTATCTTGAAAAAAGGTGTTGTATTTTTGAGACTCAGCGTAATTTCAACACGTTTCTTTTAGAATAAAAATAAATTTAAATGGAATTTTGGAACCATTTTAACTTATTTCATTTCACCATTTTATTCCCTACAAGTAACCACAAAGATATGCATAACATTTGTTGAACTTATTTTAGCAATATCCAAAAAATCACTGAGGTAACAGGGTGGACAGAGGGGGAAACAAGGTGGACAGGACATAACAGGGTGGACATCACACCACTAAACAACAGTATATTTCAACATGTTGCCTAATACAAGAAGCATATTGTCACAATTTACAATCACTACAACAGATAGATTGTTCTGTATATAAAATGTATAGGATATAAGGCCTATTACACATTAAAGTAAGTTGTTCTTATACCTATTATTATAAGATCTACTTTGTTATGCTGTCCATTTATTAGGCTACAAAATAGGTTTATCATTGTATTTTACTATTGAAAGTTTATAGTTTTAGAGAACATATTATTTTGCTCTCTCTCTCACACACGCATCACACACACACACACTCACACACTCCTATTGTTATGGGTTCATGCCATAGGCGTAATGGTTTTTCTGCTGTACAAATTGTATTTTCTATATCCTTACCCTAACACTACACCTAAACCTACCCCTCACACAAAACTACAGTTGTTTTAGATTTTCAAAACACAAAACTACAGTTATTTTAGGTTTTCAAAACACTTCATTCTGTATGACTTAGAGTATAAGCTGTTTTCCTCATGGGAACCAAATAAATGTCCCCACAAGATGAAAGTTTACTGTTATTACTATACCTGTGGGGACATTTGGACCCCATAATGCAGGGAATACCAGTACACACACACAACACACACACACAGCACGTAGACACGAACACACACCACAGAGACACAAAAACATTGTAATGGCAAA